>NW_028261384.1:139400187-139422687 GCF_051295495.1 Thamnophis sirtalis | reverse complement strand
AACTAATACACTCAAAAATAGACTATTATTACTGACAGATGAAAAGTTAATGAAGAAAATATACAGCTTTTTATTAAGTCTTAAAACAGAAGATGAACAGGTGGAAAAAAAATGATAACATGGGCAAAAAAATTTTTGGGATATACTATAAAACTAGACAAAATGGCAAAAGCTTTCGGATAGAAATTATAAATTGACAATGGCAACTGCATTTAAGGAAAAATTGTATAAAATGTTTTATAGGTGGCGTTTACCACCAGTAAGACTGGCAAAGTTGTTTAAAAACATGTCTGCCAAATGTTGGACATTTAATCAGATGCCGGGCGCATATTCTCACATGTGGTGGACATGTGCAAAGGTAAAAAAACACTGGACGAAAATACATACATGGTTAGAAAAAGCGTTAAAGCAACACATCGATTATAAGAAAGAAATATTTGTTAGGCAAAATACGATAAAGGGAATATATATTTAATACTTGCCAATAAAACAGCATTGCCCGGATATTTATTTATAGGGGGGGGGGGGATGTCTGGACCAAATGTAATTTCTAATGTTGGACTTTCCCACTTACCAGAGGGAGCGCCCTAGTGGAGTACTGTGAAGCCGTTACCATGGCAACTCCACTGCACTGTACGGTAGAAGCCATTTTACGGCAGTACAGTAGAAGCCATTTTAAGGCACAAGTTGTATTGTAGCACAACACACACCCCAAGGGGTGTTAGGGGTATCTTAACCCCACAGTATTTGTTTCCAGAGAGTAAGTCATCTGTGTAGCAAGTTTGGTTGAAATTGCTCAAGGCGTTCCAGAGTTATGCTTGAACACACAGACACAGATACGCCCACAGAGCCATTTTTATGTATATATAGATTCTTTAGGTGTTATAGAAGAAGAAATATAAGTAATAAAAATGGTCTCCATTAATGGGAGGGGGGTGCACTGCAATATTTGTCTTTATTTTTTGTATGTGAAGTTTGTATTTTTTGTCGATGATGTTTGTGTTACTTGTATTTAAAATAAAAAAGATATTAAAGCAACATGAAAGAAAAAATACTACTCTGTAGGTCCTATGTTTAATATATTATTATATCATATACTATTATGTTAGCAAATTGACCCAGACAATACTCTGTTCATAAAGCACTTATGGATGTTAAGGGAAAAAAAATACATACATGAACTGTTTAAAAATGAAATAAAAATAGACTGGCACAAAATCAAAACCAGGGGAGAAACATCACCTGGATATCAAGAGTAGAGAAATAATTTAGAAGTTCGGTCTCATCGCTGATCTCCGGCTCGTTGCAAGCTGGACACACCAAATCCGTGATGTGCTTCTCCTTTACGGCGATGGTGAAGTGCAAAGCAAAACATTCGGGGCAAATCGTACACTCGCACGACGTTAGAGACTGCATCTGAAAAGAGAAGGACTGAACAGATTAACTGAGTTGGAAGGGACCTTGTAGAGTAGAGTAGAGTAGAGTAGAGTAGAATAGAAAATATGGAATGGAATAGAGAACATGGAACAGATGAATAAAGAACAGAATAGAGAATTAAAAAACAGGATAGAGAGAGAAAAAAGAATAGAACACAATAAAATAGAATATAGGAATAAATAAAATGGAACGGAACGGAATAGAATAGAATAGGTTGAAGAAAATAGAATAGAATGGAATAAGTTGAATAGAATAGAATAGAAAATATGGAATGGAATAGAGAACACGGAACAGAGGAATAAAGAACAAAATAGAGAATAAAAAACAGGATAGAGAGAGAAAAAAGAATAGAACACAATAAAATAGAATATAGGAATAGAATAAAATGGAACGGAATAGAATAGGTTGAAGAAAATAGAATAGAATGGAATAAGTTGAAGAGAATAGAATAGAAAATGTGGAGTGGAATAGAGAACACGGAACAGATGAATAAAGAACAAAATAGAGAATTAAAAAACAGGATAGAGAGAGAAAAAAGAATAGAACACAATAAAATAGAATATAGGAATGGAACAGAATAGAATGGGTTGAAGAAAATAGAATAGAATGGAATAAGTTGAAGAGAATAGAATAGAAAAGAAAAGAAAAGAAAATATGTAAGGGAGGAGTACAGAATGGAAAGAATAGCATAGCACAGCATAGAATAAGCAGAGTTGGAAGGGACCTTGGAGGTCTTCTAGTCCAACCCCGTGCCTAGGCAGGAAACCTTATACCGTCCCAGACAAATGGCTATCCAGCATCTTCTTAAAGACTCCCAGTGTTGGAGCATTCACAACTTCTGGAGGCAACTTCTATTCCACTGATTAATTGTTCTAACTGTCAGGAAATTTCTCCTCAGTTCTAAATGGCTTCTCTCCTTGATTAGTTTCCACCCATTGCTTCTTGTTCTACCCTCAGGTGCCTTGGAGAATAGTTTGACTCCCTCTTCTTTGGGGCAGCCCCTGAGATATTGGAAGACTGCTATCATGTCTCCCCTAGTCCTTCTTTTCATTAAACTAGGCATATCCAGTTCCTGCAACTGTTCTTCCTATGTTTTAGCCGCCAGTCCCCTAATCCTCTTGGTTGTCTTCTCTGCACTCTTTCTACAGCCGTTATGGCGAATCTATGGCGCGTGTGCCACAGGTGGCACGTGGAGCCATATTTGGTGGCATGCCAGCCGTCAGGTCATGTGCGCCGGCCATCTGATTTTCCGCCCTTCCGGAGGGCTGCGGCAGGGAGGCGCTTTCTCTCTCCCGAGGCTTCAGGAAAGACTTCAGAGCCTGGGAAGGGGTCACGCACGCATGCACAGGTGGGCGGGGAGATGGAGTGGGCATGCGTGCGTGATAGCGCAATTTTGGCACGTCATAAGAAAAGGGTTCACCATCACTGTTCTAGAGTCTGAACCTCTTTTCTTACGTTGTGGCCACCAAAACTTAATGACGGGTTGGACACAGTCAACCAGCCCCGCTGTCAGGTTTCCGAAAGATGCCCTAATTGATTCATGAGTCATGAGCCAATTTTCAAAAGAAAACCACCGTTTATTAGAAGCATCACTTGGCAAGATCTTGTTGCAGTCAGATCTGAGCCTCATTTGAATTATAGCTGTACTTTACCCCCTCCGCTCAGTCTGTGTCATAAATCACATTTCCCAATGAGGTGCACCCCTATGCTCACCATGGCAAATTTATGAGTCGACACCCACTACGGAAGAAAGGCGCAGCACGTTAATACCTTGTTCCGCGGCAAGGCCAGGCTGCAGACGGCGCACTCCCAGCTGAGCAAGCGTTTGATGAAGTCGCGGTTCGGGGAGGCCTTGACGGCTTCCACGATGTCTGAGAGCTCCCAGCCTTCGTTCGGCTGCTCCAGCATCAAGGAGACCACCAGCTCGGCCCGGCCCCAGCTGGGCAAAGACAGGGAGGCCAGGAGACGCCGCAGCAGCGCCTGGGGTGGAACAAGACGAGAAATGATCAGGGGTAACTCACATTGGATCTCTGGATAAAGATCCCTTCCTGTTCTGACCTAAGCTTCCCCAACAGCACGAAGCCGAGTCCTCGTCCCGATAAACCCCTTTTATTTAATTGACAGTGAATTCCTCGCCCGCAGAGTCTTTCCTCTCCCACAGTCTTTCGAGATAGTTCACAATTGATCAGGCCAGGCCGATATCTTTCAGACACCGCAACACTTGGCAAGAATGCAGAAATGAGGGAATTGTCTCCTGCAAACTCCACTCCCCTGTCGCTCCTTTTTAATTTCCTCTGGGAGGGGCCATTCACCGTCCACCTGTGCCTTTACTCCCAAGTCGACCCTTGTTCCTTAGCTGCTCCCTTCGTCTGGCCACTCTGGGAACAGGCTCCAGCTGTTCTTCTGCCTCAGGGATGTCCGACTCAGTGGTGGGTGGCCAAATCTGGCCGTTGTTGTTCTCACCGAGGCTTCCCAAGAGCAGGAAGCAAACTCCGGGTCCCGACAAAAAACCCTTTTATTAATTGACTGTGAATTCTGCTCATTCCCATCCAGCAAAGTCTTTCAAGGGAGGATTTATAGTCACAGACCTTATCTGGCTTGGAGAGCTGCCAGGCCGAGATCTGCAAAACTCGGCAAGAAATCTTGCAGAATCCCGAACCAATGAAGTGGACTCCTGCAAACTCCACTCCCCTTTCTCTCCTCTTTTATTTCCTCTGGGAGGGGCCATTCACTGTCCACCTGTGGCCTTACTCCCAAGTCAACCCCTGTTCTTTAGCTGGTCCCTTTCTTTGGCAACTCTGCCCATGCGCACACTGGGAACAGGCTCCAGCTGTTCTTCTGCTTCACTGATGTCCGACTCTGAAGGCAGCTGATATCTGTCGGACGGCCCTGGCCTCCACTCTGCTTCCGACACAGAGC
This sequence comes from Thamnophis sirtalis, assembly GCF_051295495.1. NCBI lineage: Eukaryota > Metazoa > Chordata > Lepidosauria > Squamata > Natricidae > Thamnophis > Thamnophis sirtalis. The sequence continues at coordinate 139,418,331 of NW_028261384.1, read as the reverse complement.
CCTCGTCAGAGCCTTCCCCAGACTCCAGGACTGGCCCAGGTTCCTCCCCAACCTCCTCACTGTCCGAACTCTGCTGGCCGCTTTTGGGGTACATTTTCTTTCCTCTCTCGCTCACCTGTCGGTCGGCGCTCTGGAAGTTCATCGGAGGGTCTTCGCTCTCCCACAGCCGCTTGTGAAAAGGTGCCAGGCGGGCCCGCTGCAGCTGCACCAGGGCCCGCCATAAATCGCCGTTGTTCTCATACAGGGCCTGTAAGACAGGGCCCCGCTCCTCAAAGCCCAGGGACTTCAACTCCGTCACCTGTGGAGGGAACAAACCCTGACGTTACCTTCCCAAAACCAAACCGTCAGCAGGATCTGACTCTGGTTAGCGTCCCCTTTCAAAAATAAATCTGACATTTTAATAAGGAAGCAATTAAAAATTGATATATATATATGAAGCAGTGGTGGGTTTCAAAAAAATTTCGAACCTACTCTGTGGGTGTGGCCTCCTTTGTGGGAGTGGCTTGCCAGCCATGTGACCTGGTGGGAGTGGCTTGCTGGCCATGTGTTTTCTTTCTCTCTCTCTCTCTCTCCTTCCTTTTGTCTCTCTGTCCCCTTTCCATTTTTTCTTTCATTTCTCTCTCACTTTCTTTCTTTCTTCCTTCTTTCCTTCCTTCCTTTCTCTTTCTGTGTGTGTGTGTGTGTGTGTGTGTGTGTGTGTGTTTGTGTGTCAGTGGTGGGTTTCAAATTTTTTTGGAACCTCTTCTGTAGGTGTGGCCTGCTTTCCGGGTCCACTAGTGGAACCTCTTCTAACCGGTTCGGTAGATTTGACGAACCGGTTCTACCGAACTGGTGCGAACTGGTAGGAACCCACCTCTGATATGAAGTGACTATTTAGAATACCTTGTTGAAAAATGATGGAATAACATCTTTGTTTGAATGTATGATGTACAAGGAGAATAATGAACATAAGCATACTCGATAGATGATTGTTGGGATTATACATAATTGAAAACAGTGATATACAAATATAAATAGTTGGTAAATCTTTTTCATACTGTAAAAATATTCAGAATGGGATAAGTGATTATATAAAGGTATATTATTATTAAACAGACAATCAAGAATATAAGGGAATTAGGTTTATTGAATGTATGTATGTATGTATGTATGTATGTATGTATGTATGTATGTACGTATGTATTTAGTGTCACAACCCCTGGTATGCCCAAATATGGGAGGAAGCCTACTGCTTCCTTTCTCTGTCTATCGGCTCGTCACAAGAGACCATTCAGACAGAAACCCAATATTTTTACTGTTGCCTTTGTTACATTTGTGTTGTATTTGTGCTGATAAATAAATAGAGACTAGTATAGATCTATTTCAAGCTATTTAGCTCTCATCAGCTAGCCATACCCTTACTGGGATTCGAACCATAGGTATGTAGTTAGTGTTCGAATCCCAGTAAGGGTATGGCTAACTGATGAGAGCTAAATAGCTTGAAATAAATCTATACTAGTCTTCCTTTATTTATTTATCAGCACAAATACAACACAAATGTAACAAAGGCAACAGTAAAAATATTGGGTTTCTGTCTGGATGGTCCCTTATGACGAGCCGATAGACAGAGAAAGGAAGCAGTAGGCTTCCTCCCATATTTGGGCATACCAGGGGTTGTGACACTAAATACATACCTATTTCCCTGGCTCAACTGATAAAGGAGGAGAACCTTGTGGCTTAGTGGTTTACACATCTGCCTAATATGTAATACAGTCCAGATTCGAATCCCAGTAAGGGTATGGCTAGCTGATGAGAGCTAAATAGCTTGAAATAGATCTATACTAGTCTTCCTTTATTTATTTATCAGCAGAAATACAACATATATATATATATATATATATATATATATATATATATATATATATATATGTGTGTGTGTGTGTGTGTGTGTGTGTGTGTGTGTGTGTGTGTGTGTGTGTGTGTGTGTGTGTTTTATTTTTTTATTTGTGCTGATAAATAAATAAAGGGAGACTAGTATAGATCTATTTCAAGCTATTTAGCTCTCATCAGCTAGCCATAATGGCCTAATGGCTAAGAAGTTTGCCTAGGATGTAATATAGCCCAGGTTCAAATCCCAGTAAGGGTATGGCTAGCTGATGAGAGCTAAATAGCTTGAAATAGATCTATACTAGTCTCCCTTTATTTATTTATCAGCACAAATAAAAAAAAACACAAATATAACAAAGGCAACAGTAAAAATATTGGGTTTCTGTCGTGATGGACTCTTGTGACGAGCCGATAGACAGATGATGGAAGCAGTTAGCTTCCTCCCATAATTGTAAAAAACTTTTTTATATATATATATATATATCGTAATTGAATATATGTTGTACAATGAAAGTGAGGTATTTAGTTATATTAGATGAAAAAATCTGTGATTGTAAATGTAATTGAGAATATGGATGCAAAAACACTTGTAATCAAACGACATGCTGTATGTAATGGATGAGAATTTTTTTATGTTGTTTTTTATGTTTAAAACTATAATAAAAATTGCAAATAAATAAATAAATCTGACATATACTGAGTACTGCATTCAGTTTTAGTTGCCACAATGTGGAAAAGATGTGGAGACTCTGGAAAGACTGCAGAGAAGAGCAACAAAGAGGATTAGGGGACTGGAGGCTAAAACATAGGAAGAACGGTTGCAGGAACTGGGGATGTCTAGTTGAATGAAAAGAAGGACTAGGGGAGACACGATAGCAGCCTTCCAATATCTCAGGGGTTGCCCCAAAGAAGAGGGAGTCAAACTATTCTCCAAGGCACCTGAGGGTAGAACAAGAAGCAATGGGTGGAAACTAATCAAGGAGAGAAGCAACTTAGAACTGAGGAGGAATTTCCTGGCAGTGAGAAAAATGAATCAGTGGAACAGAAGTTGCCTCCAGAAGTTGTGAATGCTCCAACACTGGAAGTCTTTAAGAAGATGTTAGCTAACTATTTGTCTGAAGTGGTGTAGGGTTTCTGCCTAGGCAAGGGGTTGGACTAAAGACCCCCAAGGTCCCTTTCAACCCTGTTATTCTATTCTATTCTATTCTATTCTATTCTATTCTATTCTATTCTATTCTATTGCATTCTCTCTTCTCTTCTCAATACAATGGCAGAGTTGGAAGGGACCTTGGAGGTCTTCTAGTCCAACCCCCTGCCTAGGCAGGAAAGGAAACCCTATACTGTTCCAGTCAAATGGTTATCCAACATCTTCTTAAAAACCTCCAGTGTTGAGGCATTCACAACTTCTGGAGGCAACTTCTGATCCACTGATTAATTGTTCTCACTGTCAGGAAATTCCTCCTCAGTTCTAAGTTGCTTCTCTCCTTGATTAGTTTCCACCCGTTGCTTCTTGTTCTACCCTCTTCTCTTCTCCCCTCCCCTCCCCTTCCCTATCCTATTAGTTAAAGGTGGGCTAGATGGCTTGACAATTAAATGGGAAACTGTTGTGTTTTCTGGGGAATTCTGGGAGTTGAAGTCCACCCGTCATAAAGTGACCAAGGTTTGACACTGTTATTCTGATTCCCCCATACATTTCGTCCAGACCCACCTTGCTCCGACGGGCACTGAGGCATCGAACGACGGCGTCATCTACGTCACCCTGGCTGGCCACCCAGGCGGTTTGGACTTCCTGGAGGGTTATGGCACCCAGCCCACCGCCGGGGTCCTCCTCGCCTCGCTGAGTGGCCACTTCCGCCATCCCTTCCAGGACGCAGGGCAGCTCCGATTTCAGCCAGGCCAGGGGCACCTCGGCTCCCGAGTAGCACAAGGCGGCCGCCACCATTTCGGGGGCCACGCCCACGCTTTCCGCCTCCTGTGGGGCCAAAAGACAAAGCCAGGGCCTTTGATGATGGAGGGAGGACTCCGAAGTTGGTCGGCAACTATATTTGGCCGGAAGGACAATGAGTTGTAGGGAGTCCTTTGCTTACAATGGATTCATCAATCATGATTTTCTCTTACATTCGCTAGCGGTTCGGAACTGACATGCGCAGAGTGTCCGTGATGACTCTGGGCGGGTGGGCGGAGCCTCACGCCGCCGCCGCTACTGGTTCGCTGGGGCAAAACGGCAGAATACCACCTCTGCAAAAGTTCTGTTCTGACCGAGGCTTCACAAGAGCATGAAGCAAACTCCATGTCCCGACAAAAAACCCTTTTATTAATTGATTGTGAATTCTGCAAAACTTGGCAAGGAGTCTCGGAGAGTCTCCGAACCAATGAAGCGAATTAATGGTCTCCTGCAAACTCCACTCCCCTGTTGCTCCTCTTTTATTTCCTCTAGGAGGGGCCGTTCATCATCCACCTGTGGCCTTACTCCCGAGTCGACCTCTGTTAGCTGTTCCTTTCTTGTCTGGACACTCTGCGCATGCGCACACTGGGAATAGGCTCCAGCTGTTCTTCTGCCTCACTGATGTCGGATTCTGAAGGCGGTGGCATCTTTCATCCATCCACTTCATCATCCATCAATCCACCCACCCATCCATCCAATCAACTTATCATCTATCTGTATGTATGTATGTATGTACTGTATGTCTTTGTCTATCTGCCTATCCATCTTCTGTCTATCTCCATCCATCCATTCTCTATCCACATCTATACCTATATACCTCTATATCCATCCATCCATCCATCCATCCATCCATCCATCCATCCATCCATCCTTCTGCCTATCATCTATCTATCTATCTATCTATCTATCTATCTATCTATCTATCTATCTATCATCTATCTATCTATCTATCTATCTATCTATCTATCTATCTATCTATCTATCATCTATCTATCTATCATCTATCATCTATCTATCTTTTCTGTGTGAGATTTTCGTAATAAAAAAACCCTCAGTATGAAGAAAACAGATTTTTACAGTACAAGTACAAGAAATCTGTTCACTTCTGCTAATTACCTATCTATGTATCTTATATTTATCTTATATCTATCTATCTATCTATCTATCTATCTATCTATCTATCTATCTATCTATCTATCTATCTATCTATCTATCTATCAATCTATCTATCTATCAATCTATCTACCTACCTACCTACCTACGTATCTATCTATCTATCTATCTATCTATCTATCTATCTATCATCTATCTTTCTTTCTATCTATTTATCTTCTATCTATCTATCTATCTATCTATCTATCTATCTCTTTCTATCTATCTATTTATCTTCTATCTATCTTCTACATCTCTATCTATCTATCTATCTATCATCTATATATTTATTATCTATCTATCTATCTATCTATCTATCTATCTATCTATCTATCTATCTATCTATCTATTTCTTTATCATCCATCCATCCATCCATCCATCTATCCAACCTACTTATCATCTATCTGTAGGTCTGTCTCTGCTTATCCATCTTCTGTCTTTCTCCATCCATCCATCTATCTATCCATCCATCCACCCATTGTTCCAGCCAGCCAGCCATTCTCTATCTACATCTATACCTATACCTATATAGCTCTATATTTGTCCATCCATCCATCCACCTATCATCTATCCATCTTCTTTTTTTCTGTCTGTCTGTCTGTCTAACTCCATCCATCCATCCATCCAATCTACTTATCATCATCTATCTGTGTTCCTGTCTGTCTATCTGCCTATCTGTCCTCTGCCTATCTCCATTCCTCCATCCATCATCTATCTACTATATCTATACCTCTATCTATCTATCTATCTATCTATCTATCTATCTATCTATCTATCTATCTATCTATCTATCTATCTATCTATCTATCTATCTATCTATCTATCTATCTATCTATCTATCATCATCTACCCACTCATCCATCCATCCATCTCTAATCACCTTTCATTACTTTATAAGTAATTCCAGGCAGCAAACATTCCTAATGGTCCTCCAGATACATAGACATAGGTAGATATAGATAGTCCTATCGGCTGCATAGAAGGAAAATCAGTACAAAATGTTTTACAGATGGCACCTGGCACCAGTAAGGTTAGCAAAAATCTCAGCAAATATCTCCCCAAAATGTTGGAAATGTGAATCCTCCCCACCAAGCCACGGCCACCAAGCCACACTCACAGAACCGGTAGTAAAAAAAATGTAGATTTCACCACTGATATAGACACACGCACACCCAAAAATCTGTGTACGAGGCAAAAAGAAAAGGGCTTGGGCAGACTTCCGATATATCCTAAGGCCTCTGGGCCCCCAAAGATAACATGCCCAGGAGTTGAACTACAATTCCCACAATCACTGGGGGGCTACAATTGAAGAAGACGCATACAGAGGTTCAAAACTGATTGGGGCTGCGGGGAGAACTCACCCTGATCATGGCCACCATCTTCTGCCCGTCGTCCCGCAGCTTCTCCTGCCTCTGATGCTCTACTTCCTCGGACGAGGCCGATGGGGCTCGACACAGACCCTGGGACTCCCCGGGGGATTCCACCACCTCTCGCTTCAGCCTGCCCACCTCCTCTTTCTCCGTCCGGGCAAGGCTGGGGGGCTGGGGATCGCCGTGCAGGCTGGTGCAGTGGCACATCTCACAGATCCGTCCGCTGCCATTGTTGCGGAAAGTGCAGTGTTCACACTGCCAGCTGGGGGCCTGCGGGAAGAGAGAAGGGCCCCCCCATCCGGGATGGAGATTAGCGCCGGGGGTGCCAGATCGGGCATGGGTAAGATTCGGGATCAGGCACGGTAAAGATCGGACATCGAGATCGGGGACAGGGAAAAAGCGATATCAAAAACGGGCAGAGGTAAGAGAAGATATTGTGGTTTAGGCCTGGGTAAAATGAGACACCGGGAGCAGCCCCAAAAGACAGCGCCACCCGGAAGTGGAACTACAATTCCCACTACAGCTGGCATTCAATCTGACATCGAGACGAGGCATGGCGAAGATCGGACAGGACAAAGAAGAGACATCATAAATCACGCATCGCCCCAATCTCTGATCTTGCCCGTACCAGTTTTTGACATCCGATCTTAGCCCTGCTTTTATCTTGATGTCTGATCTTAGCCATGTTGGGTCTCGATGTCTGATCTTAGGCAGGAAAGCCGGCTGGGTGACTTTGGGCCAATCAGCAGGAGACTGGCAGTTCTGGTCCCGCGTTAGGCATGAAAGCCGGCTGGGTGACTTTGGGCCAATCAGGAGGAGACTGGGAGTTCTAGTCCTGCCTTAGGCATGAAAGCCGGCTGGGTGACTTTGGGCCAATCACCAGGAGTTGGTGAGTTCTAGTCCCGTCTTAGGCATGAAAACCGGCTGGGTGACTTTGGGCCAATCAGCAAGAGACTGGGAGTTCTAGTCCCGCCTTAGGCATGAAAGCCGGCTGGGTGACTTTAGGCCAATCAGCAAGAGACTGGGAGTTCTAGTCCCGCCTTAGGCATGAAAGCCGGCTGGGTGACTTTGGGCCAATCAGCAGGAGACTTGGAGTTCTGGTCCCGTCTTAGGCATGAAAGCCGGCTGGGTGACTTTAGGCCAATCAGCAGGAGACTGGGAGTTCTAGTCCCGCTTTAGGCATGAAAGCCGGCTGGGTGACTTTGGGCCAATCACCAGGAGTTGGTGAGTTCTAGTCCCGTCTTAGGCATGAAAACCGGCTGGGTGACTTTGGGCCAATCAGCAAGAGACTGGGAGTTCTAGTCCCGCCTTAGGCATGAAAGCCGGCTGGGTGACTTTAGGCCAATCAGCAAGAGACTGGGAGTTCTAGTCCCGCCTTAGGCATGAAAGCCGGCTGGGGGACTTTGGGCCAATCAGCAGGAGACTGGGAGTTCTAGTCCCGCCTTAGGCATGAAAGCCGGCTGGGTGACTTTAGGCCAATCAGGAGGAGACTGGGAGTTCTAGTCCTGCCTTAGGCAGGAAAGTTATCTGGGTGACTTAGGGCCAATCACCAGGAGTCAGTGAGTTCTAGTCCCGCCTCAGGCATGAAAGCCGGCTGACTGACTTTGCGCCAATCACTAGGAGATAGTGGGTTCTAGTCCCGCCCTAGACAGGGAAAATATCTGGGTGACTTTGAGCCAATCACCAGGAGACGGCGAGTTCTAATCCCGCCTTAGGCACGAACACCCTCTGGCTGTTTTGGGGCCAATCACCAGGCGACAGTGAATTCTAGTCCTGTATTAGAAACCGTTTCCTCTTGGAAGCCCCCCCCCCCCAATACTCACGTCTTCCTGCTGGGATCCACCCTCTTCCCCCCAGGCTATCAGGGGCTTGGCATCGCCGGTGCCCGGTCTCCCAGCTAGGCGCGGCCTCTCGCAGACGGCGCACAGGACTGTGGCCGACTCATTCTCAAAGGTGCAGGTTTGGCAGGCCCAGCGTCCTCTGGCCAGTTGGCCCGGGCTGGTCAGTTCGTCGTCCAGGCCGAGGTTCTGGGGGGTCTTACAACCCCGAGGCCGGTCGCAATTGGTGCAGAGGATGGAGGAGGCCTCGTTGTTCTTCTGACAAGCTGCGCACCGCCAGGGTGGACGCGGACTGGGGATGGCACGGGAAGATGAGAGCGGGGGTAGGCTGGGGGGTCGTAGGGAAGTTGTTTCCGAGGGGATGCTACAGAGGCTGCAAAGAGACAAGAACCCAATGCTGTATGAATCACGACTAATCAATACATTAATAAATTCTGGGCACAATGAGAATGTATCTGCCGAATAAAACTCTGCATCGGTGACAGGAAAGGCATCTGGCCAGTAAATACTCAGCTCCATTCAGTTGGCCAGACTCCACCCCGTAAAGGATTACGGGGGTCGTTAAAAGATGATGATCTGGTGCATACAGGTGGGCCTCGACTTACAACCATTCGTTTAGCGAGCAAAGTTACAACGGCACTGGGAATAGCCACTTAAAACTTCTCCTCGCGCTTACGACCATCCGCAGGGTCATGTCACGTGATCAAGACTTGGGCGCCCGGCAACCGATGGTCGCACCGCAAATGTCATTTTGTGACCTTTCCCGCCAGCTTCCCACAAGCCAAGTCAACGGGGGAAAGCCGGATTCGCTTAATGGCCGCCTGATTCACTTACGACCGCAGCAATTCCCTTCACTGCCACGTCGTAAAATCGCTCGCCACTCGCTCATCATTTGGCCCCCATTATGGTCGTTAAGTCGGGGACTACCTGTACCTCAGATTAATTTTTGGGGGGAACAGAGGGAAATAATTCCACCAGAGGGACGAATGGAGGGGCGGTTTGCTTTCAATCCAAAAATCAGGAAGTGGAAACCATTTTCCGGAGGATTTCCTGTTTGGTGGGGAAGTGGTGGAGCCCGCAAGGGGGTGCATGGAGAGGGCTAGCTTGGAGACTTGCACCCAAGAAGATAATGTTGTGGCCCGCCAGTGGCCAGAGGAGCTGGCAGCAGATTCGGACAGTGAGGAGGTTGGGGAGGAACCTGGGCCAATCCTGGAGTCTGGGGAAGGCTCGGACGAGGGCTCTGTGTCGGAGGCAGAGAGGGGGCCAGGGCCTTCTGACAGTTATCAGCTGCCTTCGGAGTCGGACATCAGTGAGGCAGAAGAACAGCTGGAGCCTGTTCCCAGTGTGCGCATGCACAGAGTTGCCAGACAAGAAGGGGACAGCTAAAGAACAGGGGTCGACTTGGGAGGAAGGCCACAGGTGGACAATGAATGGCCCCTCCCAGAAGAAATAAAAGAGGAGTGACGGGGGAGTGGAGTTTGCAGGAGACCATTAGTTTGCTTCATTGGTTCTGAGACTCTCCGAGACTCCTTGCCAAGTTTAACGGATAAAGTCTGTGACTGTAAATCCTCTCTTGAAAGACTTTGTGTCAGGCCATTATAATCCTTTTAGAATTTTGGCCTGCCACACTTTCTCTTATTTCATTATGCTGTTTCTTTAGCATAGTTGAAGGGAGGGGGGAATAGACAGGAGTAGGATTGTGGAATGTATTGTTTTCATTCTTTACTAGAAGCCAAAGTCATCCTTTGTCTCCGCACCAATACACCTGACCGGAAGAAGCTGGGTGTGGATGCCAGCGTGGAAGAAGAAGATTGGACCATGTGATAGCAATAGTAATAGCAATAGCAGTTAGACTTATATACCACTTCATAGGGCTTTCAGGCCTCTCTAAGCGGTTTACAGAGTCAGCATATTGCCCCCAACAATCCGGGTCCTCATTTTACCCACCTCGGAAGGATGGAAGGCTGAGTCAACCTTGAGCTGGTGAGATTTGAACAGCCGAACTGCAGAACTGCAGTCAGCTGAAGTAGCCTGCAGTGCTGCATTTAACCACTGCGCCACCTTGGCTCTTCAATCCAGTGATGGATTGTGGGTGTGGGGGACAAGATCATGAACTTTTAACTGGGTGGGATTCCGATGTCATTTCCGGAATTGGGATTAACACAGATGTGCCAACATGCCTGCTTTATTAAATTGGAACTTTAAGGATCGTTTTGCCTTTGATTCTGATTTAATTCTTACATGATACTTGGAACGCTGACATTTTGCTGGATACGAATGAGCAGAATTCACAGTCAATTAACAAAAGGGTTTTTTGTCGGGACAAAAGGTTTGCTTCAGGCCCTTGGGAAGCCTCGGTCCCAACAGATACCTGGGGTTGGGGGGCGGTGGAGGACTCTGCCACGCTCGGCTAGGGTTCTTGGTCGGCACCCGATGGTGATGCGTCCGGGAAGGATGCTTATGGAACAGCCAATCGCAGTTAGGACACAAACTCTGATTGCAAGCCGCACAGTGCTGAGACGGGGCTTCTAAACCGCAAAGCAGGCAGGTGTCGGGAGGCAGATTTCCTGCAGGCCGGGAAAAAGAGATGGGGGGGAAGGAGGGAGGGAGAAACAGAGAGAGAAAGAGAGGCAGAGGGAGAGAGGGAGCAAGGGAGAAACAGAGAAAGAGAGATAGGGAGGGGGAGGAGAGATAGGGAGAGAGAGGGGGGGAGGAGGAAGGGAGAGAGGGGAAGGGGGGAGGGAGGGAGGAAAGGGAGGGGAGTAGGGAGGGGGAAGGAGGGAGAAACAGAGAGGCACAGAGAGGCACAGAGAGGGAGGGGGGAGAGAGGGAGAGAAAGAGAGAGAGGCAAAGAGAGAAAGGGAGAAACAGAGGGGCAGAAGGGGGAGAGAGGGAGGAAGAGAAAGAGAGGCAGGAGGGAGAGAGAGGGAGAGGGAGAGAGGGAGAGGGGGAGAGAGGCAGAGAGAGGGAGAGGGAAGGGGGGAGGGGGAGAGAAAGAGAGAGAAGCAGAGAGAGAAAGGGAGAAAGAGAGAGGCAGAGGGGGGAGAGAGGGTGAGAGAGAGGCAGAGAGGGGGAGAGAGAGGGAGGGCGAGAAAGAGAAGGTGGAGGGGTGGAGGGAGATAGAGGCGGAGAGAGAGAGGGAGAGGGGGGAGGGAGGGAAAGGGGGGAGAGGGAGGGAGAGAAAGAAAGGCAGAGAGAAAGCGAGGGAGGGAGAAACAGAGAGAGACAGGGAGGGGGAGAGAGGGGGAGAGAAAGAGAGGGAGGAGGGATGAGAGAGAGAGGGAGGGAGAGAGGCAGAGAGAGGGGGAGGGAGGGAGAGAAGAGGAGGGAGAGGGGCAAGGAGGGAGAGCGAGCGGAAGGGAGGGAGAAAGAGGCAGAGAGAGACAGAGAGAGGGAGGGGGAGAGGGAGGGAGAAACAGAGAGGCAGAGGGGGAGAGAGGCAGAGGGGGGAGAGAGAGAAGAGAGAGAGAGGCAGAGAGAGAGGAAAGGAGGGAGAAACAGAGAGGCAGAGGGGGAGAGAGGCAGAGGGGGGAGAGAAAGAAGAGAAAGAGAGAGACAGAGAGAGGGAGGGGGAGAGGGAGGGAGAAACAGAGAGGCAGAGAGAGACAGAGAGAGGCAGAGGGGGGAGAGAGAGGGAGAGAAAGAGAGAGAGAGGCAAAGAAAGTGGAAAGAAGGGAGAAACAGAGAGGCAGAGGGGGAGAGAGGCAGAGGGGGGAGAGAGAGAAGAGAAAGAGAGAGAGAGGCAGAGAGAGAGGAAAGGAGGGAGAAACAGAGAGGCAGAGGGGGAGAGAGGCAGAGGGGGGAGAGAGAGAGGGAGAGAAAGAAAGAGAGAGAGAGACAACAATTTTCTCAAATTTTGTTCTCTTAGGTCTCAAAACTCAAGACTCAGGTCCATCTCTACATCAGAGGCAGATTTTATTCCCCAGTTATCAATCAATCAAAATTGAGCTGGAATGGACCTTGGAGGTCTTCTAGTCCAGCCCCCTGCTCAAGCAGGAGACCTATAACATTTCAGACAAGTGCCTGTCTGGTCTCTTCTTAAAAACCTCCAGTGATGAAGCCCCTACAACTTCTGGTAGCAGGTTGTTCCACTGGTTACCGTATTTTTCAGAGTATAAGAGATGCACATAACCTAAATTTAGAAAAGGAAAACAACAACGGTTCTTGGCCTCGGCAGGCCGCATTTTCAGCCCTTTTTGGGACCTTTCATCGGCCCTTTTCCAGCCTTTTTTTCTACCCACTTTTGAGGGTTTGGGGGGCTGTTTTTGAGACTTTGGGGGGCTGTTTTTGAGGCTGTTTTCGGGCCATTTTCGAGCCGTTTTTGGCCTATTTTTGAGGCTTTTTTCCAGGCCGCTTTTGAGGCTTTTGGGGGGCTGTTCCCCCCCCAAAAAAACAGCCCCCAAAAGCAGCAAATATGGCTTGAAAAATAGTCTGGAAAAGGCCGAAAAAAAGCCCCAAAACGGAGCATTCAGAGGCTAAAAAATGGCCGACGGAAGGGCGGGGCTTCAGTAATATTCGGTCTATAAGACACACAGATATTTTCACCCCATTTTGGGAAACAAAAAGGTTTGTCTTATAGTCCAAAAAATACGGTAATTGTCCTCACTTTTAGGAAGATTCTCCTTAATTCCGAGTTGCTTCTCTCCTTGATTAATTGCAATCATAATAAGAGCTGGATGGGACCTTGGAGGTCTTCTAGTCCAGCCCCCTGCTCAAGCAGGAGACCTATAACGTTTTAGACAAGGGACTGTGCAGTCCCTTCCTAAAAACCTCCAACAGCTTCTAGTGGCAAGCTGTTCCACTGGTTAATTGTCCTCACTGTTAAGAAGCTTCTTCTTAATTCAACGTTGCTTCTCTCCTTGTTTAGTTACCATCTATTGCTTCTTGTCCTGCCTGAATGTGCTTTGGAGGATAATTTGACCTCTTCCTCTTTGTGGAAGCCCCTCAAATCCCAGAACCCCCTAGTCCATCTTTTCTCCAGACTAGCCAAACCCAAATCCTGCAACCGTTCGTCGTATATTTTTGTCTCCGGGAATTTAATCATCTTACTTGCTCTTGTTCGCGCTTTTTAAAATTAAATTAATTCGGGGTTCAATGAATCCAAGATCTACAGCTAGTCCTCGGCTTACGACCTAAAGGGAGCCTAAAATGTTTGTTCACCAAGAAAGATAATTGTTCAGTGAACTTTGCTTCATTTTACAAACCTTTCTTGCCCACAGCTGCTCGGTGAATCACTGCCTTTGTTAAGCGAGTCACACGGTTGTTATGTGAGCCTGACTTCCCCGTTGGCTTGTCAGAAGGTTGCAGAAAGAGACATGGCCACCGTCATACAAAGGAGCCGGTTTTCTGAGGGTCTGAATTTTGATCCCATGACCATAACGGGTCAGAAGTGTGAAAAATGTTCATCGGTCGCTTTCTTTGGTGGTGGTGTAACTTCGGTCATTAAATGAACTGTTGTTAAGTTGAGGACTCTTCTCTACTAGGAAGCCTGTAGAACAGTGTTACCTGATCTCGGCCCCTTGATGATCGGTGGACTTCAAGTCCCAGAATTCCCCAGCCAGCTCTCCCCCCCCCCCCCCATTTGCTGAAGTCAAGATATATTATGTTTACTGCAGCGCATATCCACCATCTATTAAGAAAGTTACCCAACATGGCTGGCTGGGGAATTCTGGGAAGTCCGCACATCGGAAAGTTCCCAAGGTTGGAGACCCCTGATTTAAGACTTGTGGACTTCAACTCCCAGAATTCCCTAGCCAGCTCTTTTTTCCCCCTTCACTTTGCTGAAGTCAAAGATATATTATGTATACTGCATACCCACCGTCTATTAAGAAAGTTACCCTACGTGGCTGGCTGGGAAATTCTGGAAGTCCAAAAGTCTTCAAGTGGCCAAGGTTGGAAACCCCTGATTTAAGACTGGTGGACTTCAACTCCCAGAATTCCCCAGCCAGCTCTTTTTTCCCCCTTCACTTTGCCGAAGTCAAAGATATATTACGTATACTGCATACCCACCGTCTATTAAGAAAGTTACCCTACGTGGCTGGCTGGGGAATTCTGGGAATTGAAGTCCACAAATCTTAAAGTTGCTAAAGTTGGAGACCTCTGATTTAAGACTTGTGGACTTCAACTCCCAGAATTCCCCAGCCCTCCCCCCCCCAGTTTGTTGAATTCAAGATATATTACGCTTACTGCATACCCACCATCTATTAAGAAAGTTACCCTACGTGGCTGGCTGGGGAATTCTGGGACTTGAAGTCCGCACATCGGAAAGTTCCCAAGGTTGGAGATCCCTGATTTAAGACTTGTGAACTTCAACTCCCAGAATTCCCCAGCCAGCTCTTTCTCCCCCCTCTCCCCCCAGTTTGTTGAAGTCAAGATATATTACGCTTACTGCATACCCACCATCTATTAAGAAAGTTACCCTACGTGGCTGGCTGGGGAATTCTGGGAGTTGAAGTCCTCCAGGCTTTAAGTTGCCAAGGTTGGAGATCCCTGATTTAAGGCTTGTGGACTTCAACTCCCAGAATTCCCAAGCCAGCTCTCCCCACCCCCCCACCCCGTTTGTTGAATTCAAGATATATTACACTTGCTGCATACCCACCATCGATTAAGAAAGTTACCCAACATGGCTGGCTGAGGAATTCTGGGAGTTGAAGTCCGCACATTGGAAAGTTCCCAAGGTTGGAGACCCCTGATTTAAGACTTGTGGACTTCAACTCCCAGAATTCCCCAGCCAGCTCTCCCCCCCCCACCGGTTTGTTGAAGTCAAGATATATTACGCTTACTGCATACCCACCATCTATTAAGAAAGTTACCCTCCATCACTGACTGAGGATTTCTGGGAGTTGAAGTCCTCTAGGCTTTAAGTTGCCAAGGTTGGAGATCCCTGATTTAAGGCTTGTGGACTTCAACTCCCAGAATTCCCCAGCCAGCTCTCTCTCCCCCCCCCCACCCCCAGTTTGTTGAAGTCAAGATATATTACGCTTACTGCATACCCACCATCTATTAAGAAAGTTACCCTACGTGGCTGGCTGGGGAATTCTGGGAGTTGAAGTCCACCCATCTTCCAGGGGCTGAGATCAGATCTTTAAATCTCTCCCCCGCCTCTGGTCTAAAAGATCCTTTGGATCTTGGTTTGTCTCAACCCCGCAGTTTGATTACGAACCTGGTTTGCGTTACAAAGTCAGTCCCACCTTACAACCAAACCACCTGTGGCTCTTTCTCAGATTACCTGCGTGAATCATGGCTAAAAGTGGACTCGGGGATCCAGCATCGGCCGCCCTTTGGATCTGGAGGAAGAGAGGATAATCAGGACCATGGAAGGACGAGGAGAGAAACAAACCTTCATACTAGGTTTCCTGCCTCGAAGGCCAAAGTCGGCCTTGAAGAAAATTTAGAAGCAATTCCGAAGGAAGGAAAATCAGCCCGTTAGGCCAGTTGATAAATCTTCTCCCTCCGTCCTTGATTTACGACCACAATCCCGCCCGATATTTCTGTTGCTAAATGAAACCCTTGCTTTGCCCCATTTTATGACATTTCTGGCCGCGGTTGTTAAGTGAATCCTCACAGTTGTGATGTTGTTAAGTGTACTTGGCTTTGTCAGAAGGTCACACGAGGGGAATCGCGTGGTTCCCCCGGGACACTGCGGCCGTCATAAATATCAGTCCATGGAGGGTGCAACGGCCGTTAAGTGTTTTTTTCCCTCCAGTGCCGTTTAGTGACCGATCACGAAATGAGCGGTTTGTATGTGGGATTCTCTCCTTCATCATCCACAGCCAGCGCTTCTGGTGGGGGATGATGGAAACCAGGGTGAGAAGATGGTTTCTCCACAAGATCAAACAAAATGGTTTCCCGACAATTATAGACAGATAATCCACAACTCACAACCACAACCCCTGTTGCTCAGCGTTAGTGTGTCGGTTAAGCAAGCCCTGCCCGATTTGACTATTCTTCCCCCCGACAGTCGTTAAGTGAATCACACGGTCGTTAAGCGAATCACATGGTCATTAAGCAAATCCAGCTTCCCGCCCATCGACTCTGCTGGTCGGAAGCTGGCGGGGAAGGCCGCAAATGGCAATCGGGTGACACACACATATCCCGGCCTGCCGCAACGGTCACGAATCCATGCCTTGCCTGGATCACATGATCGCAGGGACACTGTGACGGTCGTAAGTGTGAAGCCTGCTCGCCAGTCACTTGTTTCAGTGCTGCTGTTAACTTCAATTGGTTCTTAAATGAGTAGTTGGAAGTCAAGGACACCTCCCTCCCGGACCGATGTTTCTCATCCTTCAACGTTTGAAGATGGGTAAACTTCAACTCCCAGAATTCCCCACTGGGGAATTCTGGGAGTTGAAGTCCACCCATCTTCAACGGACTGAGATTGAGAAACGCTGCCATGGAGAGACTTACAATATGCTCTCACCCAGCTCCCCAAACATGGCTAACCCTCTGAAGTGAACCCAAAAGATTCTTCTGTCCCAAGGACCAGCCCATAGATTTCCACTGTTCTCCTCTCCTCTGTTTTCTATGCATCCGGGCATCAGGCACTGGACCCAGCTGGATCCTCCTCTTCCTCATCAGCCACCTCCAGACCTGGCGGCTGTTGACTCTCCATCTGAGGGCTGATGGGTGGCCTAGGCTCCCCCACCCTCTCTCGACCCACCTCACTCCCTACTTCACCCCACCATCCTGCTCTATAGCCCTGCTCACCTGTAACACCTGGTCCATTAATTCTTGCAACACCTGAGGGTTGGGGTGCGTTTCCTACACAAGGAAAAAGAGTCACAAGTCTCCTTCAACTCTTTGCATGGACCCCTAAAGGTTCTCTAGCAGACCCCGTCCGTCCCCCCCACCAGACCGGCTTGGTCTCACGTCCCCACCGCCCCGTACCGAAAGGACAAGGGTCAGCTCTGCGCGGAATAGCATGACGTCCACGGTGACGGATGCCACTTGAGGAATGTCTGGCTCGACCTGGGAATCTGGGAAGTAAAGCCCGTCGGTCTTTTGTTCCGAATAGCCGTACAGCCGGAGGACGTCACGCCCACCCTGCAAGAAGAGAAGGCGTCATTTTGGCAAGCAAAGGGGGGACACATACAAAAACGCATACGAAACAGAGAGAAGAGCCGAGGTGGTGCAGTGGTTAAATGCAGCACTGCAGGCTACTTCAGCTGACTGCAGTTCTGCAGTTCAGCTGTTCAAATCTCACCGGCTCAGGGTTGACTCAGCCTTCCATCCTTCCGAGGTGGGTAAAATGAGGACCTGGATTGTTGTTGGGGGCGATATGCTGACTCTGTAAACCGCTTAGAGAGGGCTGAAAGCCCTATGAAGCGGTATATAAGTCTAACTGCTATTGCTATTGCTAAGAAGGTGAGAGAGTGAGAGAGAGAGAGAAAGAGGGAGAGAGAGAGAAAGAGAGAGGGGAAAGGGGAAAAGAGAGAAAAGAAAGAGGGGGAGGGAGACAAAGACACAGAGAAAAAGAGGAAGAAAAAGATAGAGGAAATAAGAAAGAGGGACGGAAAGAAAGAAAGAAAGAAAGAAAGAAAGAAAGAGGGAGAGCGACAGAGAAAGGGAGGATAGAGAGAAGAGAGGGAGAAAGGGAGTAAGAAAGAGAAAGAGGGCGAGAGAAAGAAAGGGAAAAGAAGAGATAGAGGGCGAGAGAAAGAAAGGGAAAAGAAGAGATAGAGAGAAAGAGAGAGGGAGGGAGGAAGGGAAAAAGAGAGAGGGAGAGAAAGGGAAGGAGGGAAAGAGAGAGGAAGAGAAAAGAGAGAGAAAGAGAGAGAGATATTTAGCCAACATTTATACGTTGCCAATTCTTCTTTAAAACATTTGGAAATTGTTGGGAAAAGAAAGAATAATTTCAGCAGATCCGTTCCTTCATTTCAGAAAAAAAAACCTGTATATTATATACAACAAGTGTATATACTGTATATTTTTTAAAAAAGGAAATTTCATTCCCCACAACACCCTCAAACTGGC
>NW_028261384.1:139365187-139397687 GCF_051295495.1 Thamnophis sirtalis | reverse complement strand
CGTGCGAATCACTTAGCGACCATGCGATTCACTTAGCGACCGCAATGAGAGAGAAAAAAAGAATGCCAAAACGGGTGCAACTTGCTAGAACGGCCCCTCGCTGAGCCAGGGAAATTCTGGTCGCATTCGTGGCCGTTAAGTCGAGGACGACCTGCAATCAGCCCACCCAAATTGTTTGTCTTGAGGACTAGAAGCTTTGTTTTGGAAATGGGAGGTCTGAGGAGCATGTCACTAAATTCCCCCAAACCGGGGAATGGAACGAAATGAACCCCATATCGTACCTGGCCCCTTACACCTAGCCAGACTGCTTCCAAACTGAGTTTAATTGCATTTCTATTTATTTATTTCCGTTAATTAATTCATTAATTATTAATTTATTAATTTATATGCTGCCTATCTCACCGTCAAGGTTGACACTCTGGGTTGCCTGCGACAATATAAAAACATCATATAAAACAATAAGTACATTTTTTTTTAAAAAAAGGTTTCTGCTTAATTTTCAGCTTTTGCAAAGTCAGTTTCTTCCCATCAATGGGTTGAAGTAACATTACAGGCGGGCATTCAACAGGTAAAGCATCCCACATGGGGAAATCTATCGTCCCTCTTATCCACGCCACACCTACTCCAGGACGTTTTGAGGGCAGTTTTCCTCTCCCCGCAAGGAGTAAATGGAGCATTACGGGCAGACATTCAACAGGCAAAGCATCCCACATGGGGAAATCTATCATCCCTCTTATCTACTCCCGTGACCCGTCAAAACTGCGCTCGACTAAGCCGCGCCCGATTAAACCGCGTCGCTGACGTCATCAACAGGGCGACAACAGCCAGCGCGGAGAAAGAAGAGCGCTTTAAATAGCGCTTTGAAAGCAAGCCGATTCAACTTAAGGTAAGGGTTAGGTTTAGGGTTAGGTTAAGGGTTAGGGTTAGGGTTAGGTTAAGGGTTAGGGTTAGGGTTAGGTTAAGGGTTAGGGTTAGGTTAAGGGTTAGGGTTAGGTTTAGGGTTAGGTTAAGGGTTAGGGTTAGGGTTAGGTTAAGGGTTAGGGTTAGGTTAAGGGTTAGGGTTAGGTTTAGGGTTAGGTTTAGGGTTAGGTTAAGGGTTAGGATTAGGTTTAGGGTTAGGTTAAGGGTTAGGTTTAGGGTTAGGTTAAGGGTTAGGTTTAGGGTTAGGTTTAGGATTAGGTTTAGGGGGGTTAGGTTTAGGGGTTAATTTTAGGTTTAGGGTTTACAGCCTGCTTCTGTCTCCACGCTGTTGTCGCCCTGTTGATGACGTCAGCGACGCGGTTTAGTCAAGCGCGGTTTTGTGGTGGAACCATCTACTCCACATCTACTCCAGGACATTTTGAGGGCAGTTTTCCACTTCCCGCAAGGAGTAAACAGAGCATTACGGGCAGACATTCAACAGGTAAAGCACTCCATGTGGGGAATTTATCGTCTCTCTTATCCAGCAGCTCTTATTTTTATCACCGGTTTGCTGTGCGCGCGCATGCTTGCTTCACGCATGCATCTTCCGTGCATGCATCCAGCCAGAAAAACATGTCTAAATAGGACGACATCTCCATTACTGGTTCGGCCGAATTGGCGGAATACCACCTCTGCTCTTATCTACTCCTCATCTACTCCATGACATTTGAGGGCATTTTTCCTCTCCCCGCAACGAGTAAACGGAGCATTACAGGCAGACATTCGACAAGTAAAATATCCGGAGTGGGGTCCACCCTCCCCATCACCTCACCTGCTCCTTGACATTGGCTCGCAAAATGCCCTTCGGGTCGATTTTCAGGTATTTCTGGGCCGGAGACAAAGGCGCTTCCACCAGGCGCTGCAACAGTTCGGCGTTCTGTTCGGAAGGATTCTGGATCAAGGCGGTGACCAGCTGGTTCCGAAGGGCCGCGAATGCCTGCGCGGCCTCCCCCATCGCTGTCACACACAAACACACAAAAATCCAATGAGATACCGCTTTGGCAATCGCCGGCAAATTGGAAAATTCCTTTGCAGGGCAGAAAAAGCAACATTCCTTTGGAAACCAGGCGCAGGGACTCGGGTTACAACAGCCCTACGAGGTAGGCCAAAGGCAAAGTTTTATGCCGAGGAAGTCTATCTGCAAAAAGACCCCATCTTACGGCAGTCCGCTTAGCGACCTTTTGACGTTACGGCAGCGCTGGGAAAAAAAGGACTTAGGGCCCTTTGTCAGACACACAACCTTTGTGGTCACGAGATAAAAATTCAGAGTCTTGGCCACGGCCTCATATTTATGACGGTCGCAGCATCACCTGATTCCCCTTTGGTGACCTTATGACTGGCACAGTCAACGGGGAAGCCAGATTCACTTAACAACCATGTTACTAACCGAAGAACTGCAGCGATTAGTTTAACAACTGTGGCACGAAAAGTCCAATACTGGGGCAAAACCCACGTAACAACGGTCTCGCTTAGCAACGGTAATTCTGGGCTCAATTGCGGTCCTAAGTTGAGGACTCCCCGCAGTCTGAATCAGAGTTGAATTCTGTCAAAGCGCTGGGGAGTTTTGGCAATTGAAGCCCACTCCTCCTGACCTCAAAAGACCTCAGAAAATATGATCTTCTCTACATATAATGTATATAATGTGTTTGTGTGTGCGTGTGTTCCAGTATAACTCTGGAACGCCTTGAACAATTTCAACCAAACTTGGTACACAGGTAACTTACTCTCTGGAAACAAATACTGGGGGGGGGGGGGGGGGGGGTGGCAGAGGTGTGTTGCTCCCAGTTCGGCCCAGATCGGGCGAACCGGTAGTAGTGGCGGTGGGAGGCTCCCCCCACCCGCCCGGACGATTCTGCGCGTAAGCGTCGCGCGGCCAAAGTTTTCCAGCATAACTGTGGAATGCCTCGAGCAATTTCAACCAAATTTACTCTCTGGAGAAAAATATTGTGGGGGTTAAGATACCCCTAACACCCCTCGGGTGGGTGTTCTGTTCAGATACAGCTTGTTGTGTCTTAAAATGGCTTCTACTGTGCAGTGGAGTTGCCATGGTAACAGCTTCACAGTACTCTACAAGGGGGCTCTCTCTGGTAAGGGGGGAAATCCAACATTAGAAATTACGTTTGGTCCACACATTTCCCCCCGCTAAATAAATACGCGGGCAACGCTGAGTTATCAGCTAGTAAATGATAAAATCGGCTCTTTCTCTCAGCCCAGCCCACCTCGCAGGGTTATTGTCAAGACGAAAACAGAAGGAGGAAGGAGGGTTAGGGACACTTACCCCCAACCCCTTGAGTTACTTACAAAGTACAGGTAGTCCTCGACTTACAACAGTTCATTTAGTGACCATCTGACGATAAACCAGCACTAAAAAAAAGTGACTTAGGGCTGTTTTTCACACTTACGACCGTTGCACCATCCCCCATGGTCATGCGATCAAAATTCAGACGCCTGGCAACTGACTGATACTTACGACGGTGGCAGTGTCCCAGGGTCAACTGACAAGGAAAGCTAAATGGGGGAAGCCCGATTCACTTAACAACCACGTTCCTAACTTAACAGCTGTAGTGATTCCCTTTAATGACGGTGGCAAGAAAGGTCGTAACGTGGGGCAAACCTCAATAAATGTATCACTTAGCAACATAAATGTCGGTCTCAATTTTGGTCCTAGCTTGAGGACTACCTGTAATAAGGTCAGGATAAACATATAATAATAATAATAAATAAATAATAATAACTAACAACAGCAACAAGAACAATGATAATGATGATAATAACAACAGCAACAAGAATGATAGTAACACTACCACTACTAATAAAAAAATTATGATTTTATGATTAAATATTTATTTAATATTTAATAAAATAAATTGTGTTTATTATATTTTATTATTATTATATTTGTAATACATTTTAAATGTGCAGTTGACTGAGTTTCATGTTTAATGAATAAAATATAATTTTAATCATCTTATAATATGTAATATAATGCAATGTAACGTAATGTAACATGGTATATATAATAATATCATATAATAATAATTTTAAGAAGATACTTGGTTGATGATACCTAGGATGCTGGCAGCAACCCATATCAACAATATCAACTGCCAGTCAAAATGTATTTGTGATATTTTTAAATGTTCAATTGACTGAGTTTCCTGTTTAATGAATAAAGTATATAATAATGATGATGATCATGATGATGATGATAATAATAATAATAGTAATAATAATAATATTTTAACACCCCATATTTAATACTTTTTAAAATGTTCCGTTGACTGAGTTTCCTGTTTAATGAATAAAGTATATAATAATGATGATAATAGTAATAATAATATTTTAACACCCCATTTTAAATACTTTTTAAAATGTTCAGTTGACTGAGTTTCCTGTTTAATGAATAAAGTATATAATAATGATGATAATAGTAATAATAATAATATTTTAACACCCCATTTTGAATACTTTTTAAAATGTTCAGTTTCCTGTTTCCTGAATATTAATATTAATAATAGTAGTAATAATAATAGTAATAATAATATTTTAACACCCCATTTAAATACTTTTTAAAATGATCAGTTAACTGAACTTCATGTTTAACGAATAAAGTATATAATAAAAACAACAATAACAATAATATTTTAACACCCCATTTTCAATACTTTTTAAAACGATCAGTTGACTTGAGTTTTCTTTTTAATGAATAAAGGATATAATAACCCTAATAATAATATTTTGACACCCCATTTTCAATACTTTTTAAAACGATCAGTTGACTTGAGTTTTCTTTTTAACGAATAAAGGATATAATAATCCTAATAATAATATTTTGACACCCCATTTTCAATACTTTTTAAAACGATCAGTTGACTCGAGTTTTCTTTTTAACGAATAAAGGATATAATAATCCTAATAATAATATTTTGACACCCCATTTCAATACTTTTTAAAATGATCAGTTGACTCGAGTTTTCTTTGTAACTAATAAAGGATATAATAATCCTAATAATAATATTTTGACACCCCATTTCAATACTTTTTAAAATGATCAGTTGACTTGAGTTTTCTTTTTAATGAATAAAGGATATAATAATCCTAATAATAATATTTTGACACCCCTTTTCCAATACTTTTTAAAATGATCAGTTGACTCGAGTTTTCTTTTTAATGAATAAAGGATATAATAATCCTACTAATAATATTTTAACACCCCATTTTCAATACTTTTTAAAACGATCAGTTGACTTGAGTTCTTTTTAATGAATAAAGGATAATAATAATCCTAATAATAATATTTTGACACCCCATTTTCAATACTTTTTAAAACGATCAGTTGACTTGAGTTCTTTTTAATGAATAAAGGATAATAATAATCCTAATAATAATATTTTGACACCCCATTTTCAATACTTTTTAAAACGATCAGTTGACTCGAGTTTTCTTTGTAACTAATAAAGGATATAATAATCCTAATAATAATATTTTGACACCCCATTTCAATACTTTTTAAAATGATCAGTTGACTTGAGTTTTCTTTTTAATGAATAAAGGATATAATAATCCTAATAATAATATTTTGACACCCCATTTTCAATACTTTTTAAAACGATCAGTTGACTCGAGTTTTCTTTGTAACTAATAAAGGATATAATAATCCTAATAATAATATTTTGACACCCCATTTCAATACTTTTTAAAATGATCAGTTGACTCGAGTTTTCTTTTTAACGAATAAAGGATATAATAATCCTAATAATAATATTTTGACACCCCATTTTCAATACTTTTTAAAACGATCAGTTGACTCGAGTTTTCTTTGTAACTAATAAAGGATATAATAATCCTAATAATAATATTTTGACACCCCATTTCAATACTTTTTAAAATGATCAGTTGACTTGAGTTTTCTTTTTAATGAATAAAGGATATAATAATCCTAATAATAATATTTTGACACCCCTTTTCCAATACTTTTTAAAATGATCAGTTGACTCGAGTTTTCTTTTTAATGAATAAAGGATATAATAATCCTACTAATAATATTTTAACACCCCATTTTCAATACTTTTTAAAACGATCAGTTGACTTGAGTTCTTTTTAATGAATAAAGGATAATAATAATCCTAATAATAATATTTTGACACCCCATTTTCAATACTTTTTAAAACGATCAGTTGACTTGAGTTCTTTTTAATGAATAAAGGATAATAATAATCCTAATAATAATATTTTGACACCCCATTTTCAATACTTTTTAAAACGATCAGTTGACTTGACTTTTCTTTTTAATGAATAAAGGATATAATAATCCTACTAATAATATTTTAACACCCCATTTTCAATACTTTTTAAAATGATCAGTTGACTCGAGTTTTCTTTTTAATGAATAAAGGATATAATAATCCTAATAATAATATTTTAACACCCCATTTCCAATACTTTTTAAAACGATCAGTTGACTTGAGTTCTTTTTAATGAATAAAGGATAATAATAATCCTAATAATAATATTTTAACACCCCATTTTCAATACTTTTTAAAACGATCAGTTGACTTGAGTTCTTTTTAATGAATAAAGGATAATAATAATCCTAATAATAATATTTTGACACCCCATTTTCAATACTTTTTAAAACGATCAGTTGACTTGACTTTTCTTTTTAATGAATAAAGGATATAATAATCCTACTAATAATATTTTAACACCCCATTTTCAATACTTTTTAAAACGATCAGTTGACTTGAGTTCTTTTTAATGAATAAAGGATATAATAACCCTAATAATAATATTTTCACACCCCATTTTCAATACTTTTTAAAATGATCAGTTGACTCGAGTTTTCTTTTTAATGAATAAAGGATATAATAATCCTAATAATAATATTTTAACACCCCATTTCCAATACTTTTTTAAAACGATCAGTTGACTTGAGTTTTCTTTTTAATGAATAAAGGATATAATAATCCTAATAATATTTTGACACCCCATTTTCAATCGTTTTTAAAATGATCAGTTGAGTTTTCTTTTTAATGAATAAAGGATATAATAACCCTAATAATAATATTTTAACACCCCATTTTCAATACTTTTTAAAATGATCAGTTGACTCGACTTTTCTTTTTAATGAATCAAAGGATATAATAACCCTAATAATAATATTTTAACACCCCATTTTCAATACTTTTTAAAACGATCAGTTGACTTGAGTTTTCTTTTTAATGAATAAAGGATATAATAATCCTAATAATATTTTGACACCCCATTTTCAATCGTTTTTAAAATGATCAGTTGAGTTTTCTTTTTAATGAATAAAGGATATAATAATCCTAATAATAATGTTTTAACACCCCATTTTCAATACTTTTTAAAAACGATCAGTTGACACGAGTTTTCTTTTTAACGAATAAAGGATATAATAACCCTAATAATAATATTTTGACACCCCATTTTCAATACTTTTTAAAATGTTCAGTTGACTGTTTCCTGTTTAATGAATATTAATATTGATATTAACATTAGTATTAGTATTAATAATAATATTTTAACACCCCATTTTTAATACTTTTAAAAATGTTCAGTTGAATGAGTTTCCTGTTTAATGAATAAAGTATATAATAAGAATAATAAGGGCAACAGCAGCAATACTATTTTGACATCCCCTTTTCAGTACTTTTTTAAATGTTCCGTTGACTTGAGTTTTCTTTTTAATGAATAAAGGATATAATAATCCTAAAATAATATTTTGACACCCCATTTTCAACACTTTTTAAAATGTTCAGTTGAATGAGTTTCCTGTTTAATGAATATAGTATATAATAATGATGATAATAATAGTAATAATAATATTTTAACACCCCATTTTTAATACTTTTTAAAATGTTCAGTTGACTGTTTCCTGTTTAATGAATATTAATATTAACATTAGTATTAGTATTAATAATAATATTTTAACACCCCATTTTTAATACTTTTTAAAATGTTCAGTTGAATGAGTTTCCTGTTTAATGAATAAAGTATATAATAAGAATAATAAGGGCAACAGCAGCAATACTATTTTGACATCCCCTTTTCAGTACTTTTTTAAATGTTCCGTTGACTTGAGTTTTCTTTTTAATGAATAAAGGATATAATAATCCTAATAATAATATTTTGACACCCCATTTTCAATACTTTTTTAAAATGTTCAGTTGAATGAGTTTCCTGTTTAATGAATAAAGTATATAATAATGATGATAATAATAATCGTAATAATAATATTTTAACACCCCATTTTAATACTTTTTTAAATGTTCAGTTGACTGTTTCTTGTTTAATGAATATTAATATTAACATTAGTATTAGTATTAATAATAATATTTTAACACCCCATTTTTAATACTTTTTAAAATGTTCAGTTGAATGAGTTTCCTGTTTAATGAATAAAGTATATAATAATGACGATAACAATAATAGTAATAATAATATTTTAACACCCCATTTTTAATACTTTTTAAAATGTTCAGTTGACTGTTTCCTGTTTAATGAATATTAATATTAACATTAGTATGTATTAATAATAATAATAATATTTTAACACCCCATTTTTAATACTTTTTAAAATGTTCAGTTGAATGAGTTTCCTGTTTAATGAATAAAGTATATAATAAGAATAATAAGGGCAACAGCAGCAATACTATTTTGACATCCCCTTTTCAGTACTTTTTTAAATGTTCAGTTGACTGTTTTCTGTTTAATGAATAAAGTATATAATAAGAATAATAATATTTTGACATCCCGTTTTCAGTACTTTTTTAAATGTTCCGTTGACTTGAGTTTTCTTTTTAATGAATAAAGGATATAATAATCCTAATAATAATATTTTGACACCCCATTTTCAATACTTTTTTAAATGTTCAGTTGAATGAGTTTCCTGTTTAATGAATAAAGTATATAATAATGATGATAATAATAATCGTAATAATAATATTTTAACACCCCATTTTAATACTTTTTTAAATGTTCAGTTGACTGTTTCTTGTTTAATGAATATTAATATTAACATTAGTATTAGTATTAATAATAATATTTTTAACACCCCATTTTTAATACTTTTTAAAATGTTCAGTTGAATGAGTTTCCTGTTTAATGAATAAAGTATATAATAATGACGATAACAATAATAGTAATAATAATATTTTAACACCCCATTTTTAATACTTTTTAAAATGTTCAGTTGACTGTTTCCTGTTTAATGAATATTAATATTAACATTAGTATGTATTAATAATAATAATAATATTTTAACACCCCATTTTTAATACTTTTAAAAATGTTCAGTTGAATGAGTTTCCTGTTTAATGAATAAAGTATATAATAAGAATAATAAGGGCAACAGCAGCAATACTATTTTGACATCCCCTTTTCAGTACTTTTTTAAATGTTCCGTTGACTTGAGTTTTCTTTTTAATGAATAAAGGATATAATAATCCTAAAATAATATTTTGACACCCCATTTTCAACACTTTTTAAAATGTTCAGTTGAATGAGTTTCCTGTTTAATGAATATAGTATATAATAATGATGATAATAATAGTAATAATAATATTTTAACACCCCATTTTTAATACTTTTTAAAATGTTCAGTTGACTGTTTCCTGTTTAATGAATATTAATATTAACATTAGTATTAGTATTAATAATAATATTTTAACACCCCATTTTTAATACTTTTTAAAATGTTCAGTTGAATGAGTTTCCTGTTTAATGAATAAAGTATATAATAAGAATAATAAGGGCAACAGCAGCAATACTATTTTGACATCCCCTTTTCAGTACTTTTTTAAATGTTCCGTTGACTTGAGTTTTCTTTTTAATGAATAAAGGATATAATAATCCTAATAATAATATTTTGACACCCCATTTTTCAATACTTTTTTAAATGTTCAGTTGAATGAGTTTCCTGTTTAATGAATAAAGTATATAATAATGATGATAATAATAATCGTAATAATAATATTTTAACACCCCATTTTAATACTTTTTTAAATGTTCAGTTGACTGTTTCTTGTTTAATGAATATTAATATTAACATTAGTATTAGTATTAATAATAATATTTTAACACCCCATTTTTAATACTTTTTAAAATGTTCAGTTGAATGAGTTTCCTGTTTAATGAATAAAGTATATAATAATGACGATAACAATAATAGTAATAATAATATTTTAACACCCCATTTTTAATACTTTTTAAAATGTTCAGTTGACTGTTTCCTGTTTAATGAATATTAATATTAACATTAGTATGTATTAATAATAATAATAATATTTTAACACCCCATTTTTAATACTTTTTAAAATGTTCAGTTGAATGAGTTTCCTGTTTAATGAATAAAGTATATAATAAGAATAATAAGGGCAACAGCAGCAATACTATTTTGACATCCCCTTTTCAGTACTTTTTTAAATGTTCAGTTGACTGTTTTCTGTTTAATGAATAAAGTATATAATAAGAATAATAATATTTTGACATCCCGTTTTCAGTACTTTTTTAAATGTTCCGTTGACTTGAGTTTTCTTTTTAATGAATAAAGGATATAATAATCCTAATAATAATATTTTGACACCCCATTTTCAATACTTTTTTAAATGTTCAGTTGAATGAGTTTCCTGTTTAATGAATAAAGTATATAATAATGATGATAATAATAATCGTAATAATAATATTTTAACACCCCATTTTAATACTTTTTTAAATGTTCAGTTGACTGTTTCTTGTTTAATGAATATTAATATTAACATTAGTATTAGTATTAATAATAATATTTTAACACCCCATTTTTAATACTTTTTAAAATGTTCAGTTGAATGAGTTTCCTGTTTAATGAATAAAGTATATAATAATGACGATAACAATAATAGTAATAATAATATTTTAACACCCCATTTTTAATACTTTTTAAAATGTTCAGTTGACTGTTTCCTGTTTAATGAATATTAATATTAACATTAGTATGTATTAATAATAATAATAATATTTTAACACCCCATTTTTAATACTTTTTAAAATGTTCAGTTGAATGAGTTTCCTGTTTAATGAATAAAGTATATAATAAGAATAATAAGGGCAACAGCAGCAATACTATTTTGACATCCCCTTTTCAGTACTTTTTTAAATGTTCAGTTGACTGTTTTCTGTTTAATGAATAAAGTATATAATAAGAATAATAATATTTTGACATCCCCTTTTCAGTACTTTTTTAAATGTTCAGTTGACTGTTTTCTGTTTAATGAATAAAGTATATAATAAGAATAATAATATTTTGACATCCCGTTTTCAGTACTTTTTTAAATGTTCCGTTGACTTGAATAAAGTTACAGAGTGAGGAGGAGGAGGAGGAGGAGGATGAAGAACCACCAGGGGAAACCTTGGGAAGGTGAAGATTTGGGGGACGCCCGAAAGGAGAAGAGGGGGCGCGTTGCAGGGACTACAAAGACCATCTCCCGCCAAGCACCCCCCCTTAAGACCGCGAGTCGGGGAGCGATGGGAGTTGTAGTCCAACCCTCCTAAGGAGGAGGAGGAGGAGGAGCCGTTGCCAAGAGAGGATCAGCCCCGCAGCCCCCCCCCCCCGCTCCCCAAAGCCCCGGATTCGAACCCAGGGCCGGGAAAGAAGAAGGACGGGATCGGCCTACCTTGCAAACAGGGTTTTTCCCCCCCACCTCGCCTTGGCGCGAAGAAGAAGAAGAAGCCGCCGCCGGGAAGAGGGGGAAGAGCCGCCCCGCTGGAAACCGAAACCGGAGCCCGACACAAAAAGGCCGAGAAGCGACCTCCGGGGACGCGGAGGAAGAACTACAAGGAGTCGGGAGGCCAAGGGGAGTCGGGGAAAGGAGGCCTCTGAGCATGGGCAGAGCGCCCGAGGATCTCCCCCTCCTCCCCCCCCCCCTCAGTGGCAAGGGAAAGGCCGTTGGCGAGGATGGATGGATGTGGATGGATGTGGATGGATGGATGGATAGCAGCGACGCACGAGGAGGAGGCGAAGATAGAAAAGGACAGGAAAGGAAGATTTTAAAAAAAAGGAAAGGAGAGGAAGATAGGGAAAGGAAAAGAAAGGAAGATAGAAAAGGACAGGAAAGGAAGATAAAAAGGGAAGGGAAGAGACAGAAAGGAAGATTTTAAAAAAGGAAAGAAGAGAAAGATAGAAAAGGACAGGAAAGGAAGATTAAAAAAAAGGAAAGGAGAGGAAGATAGAGAAAGGAAAAGAAAGGAAGATAGAAAAGGACAGGAAAGGAAGATTTTTTAAAAAAAGGAAAGGAGAGGAAGATAGAAAAAGGGAAGGAAGATAGAAAAAGGGAAGAGAAGAGAAGGAAAGGAAGATAGAAAAGGACAGGAAAGGAAGTTTTTTTTTTAAAAAAGGAAAGGAGAGGAAGATAGGGAAAGGAAAAGAAAGGAAGATAGAAAAGGACAGGAAAGGAAGATTTTTTTAAAAAAGGAAAGGAGAGGAAGATAGAAAAAGGGAAGGAAGATAGAAAAAGGGAAGGGAAGAGAAGGAAAGGAAGATAGAAAAGGACAAGAAAGGAAGATTTTTAAAAAAGGGAAGGGAAGAGAAGGAAAGGAAGATAGAAAAGGACAGGAAAGGAAGATTTTTTTAAAAAAGGAAAGGAGAGGAAGATAAAGGAAAAGAAAGGTAGATAGAAAAAGGATAGGAAAGGAAGATAGAAAAAGGGAAGGAAGATAGGAAAAGGGAAGGAAGATAGGAAAAGGAAAGGAAGATTTTAAAAAAAGGGAAGAGAAGGAAAGGAAGATTTTTTTAAAAAAGGAAAGGAGAGGAAGATAAAGGAAAAGAAAGGAAGATAGAAAAGGACAGGAAAGGAAGGTAGAAAAAGGGAAGGAAGATAGAAAAAGGGAAGGAAGATAGAAAAAGGGAAGGAAGATAGAAAAAAGGGAGAAGGGAAGAGAAGGACGATAGAAAAGGATAGGAAAGGAAAATTTAAAAAAAAGAAAGGAGAGGAAGATAAAGGAAAAGAAAGGAAGATAGGGGGACACGGGGTGTGGGGCGTGTGTGGGAATGCCACTTTCCAAAAGCCCTCACCTCCACCTGAGGGGAAAGACGATAGGAAAAGGAAAGGAAGATTTTAAAAAAGGGAAGAGAAGAGAAGGAAAGGAAGATAGAAAAAGGGAAGGAAGATTATAAAAAGGGGAGAAGGGAAGAGAAGGAAAGGAAGATAGAAAAAGACTGGAAAGGAACATTTAAAAAAAAGGAAAGGGGAGGAAGATAGGGAAAGGAAAAGAAAGGAAGATAGAAAGGGACAGGAAAGGAAGATTTTTAAAAAAGGGAAGAGGAGAGAAGGAAAGGAAGATAGAAAAGGACAGGAAAGGAAGATTGTTTTTAAAAAGGAAAGGAGAGGAAGATAAAGGAAAAGAAAGGAAGATAGAAAAAGGACAGGAAAGGAAGATAGAAAAAGGGAAGGAAGATAGAAAAAGGGAAGGAAGATAGGAAAAGGAAAGGAAGATTTTTAAAAAGGGGGGGAAGAGGCGAGAAGGAAAGGAAGATAGAAAAGGACAAGAAAGGAAGATTTAAAAAAAGGAAAGGAGAGGAAGATAAAGGAAAAGAAAGGAAGATAGAAAAGGACGGGAAAGGAAGATTTTAAAAAAAGGGAAGAGGAGAGAGGGAAAGGAAGATGGAAAAGGACAGGAAAGGAAGATTTTTTTTAAAAAAGGAAAGGAGAGGAAGATAGAAAAAGGGAAGAGGAGAGAAGGAAAGAAAGATAGAAAAGGACAGGAAAGGAAGATTTTTTTTAAAAAGGAAAGGAGAGGAAGATAAAGGAAAAGAAAGGAAGATAGAAAAGGACAGGAAAGGAAGATAGAAAAAGGGAAGGAAGATAGAAAAAGGGAAGGAAGATAGAAAAAAGGGAGAATGGAAGAGAAGGAAAGGACGATAGAAAAGGATAGGAAAGGAGAATTTAAAAAAAAGAAAGGAGAGGAAGATAAAGGAAAAGAAAAGATAGAAAAGGACAGGAAAGGAAGATAGAAAAAGGGAAGGAAGATAGAAAAAAGGGAGAAGGGAAGAGACGGAAAGGAAGTTAGAAAAGGACAGGAAAGGAAGATTAAAAAAGGAAAGGAGAGAAAGATAGAAAAAGGAAAAGAAAGGAAGATAGGGGGACACGGGGTGGGAGGCGTGTGTGGGAATGCCACTTTCCAAAGGCCGGGCCCCTCACCTCCACCTGAGGGGAAAGAGGAAAAGGAAAGGAAGATTTAAAAAGGGGGGAAGAGAAGAGAAGGAAAGGAAGATAGAAAAGGACAGGAAAGGAAGATTTTAAAAAAGGAAAGGAGGGGAAGATAAAGGAAAAGGACGGAAGATAGAAAAGGACAGGAAAGGAAGATTTTTTTTAAAAAGGAAAGGAGAGGAAGATAAAGGAAAAGAAAGGAAGATAGAAAAAGGGAAGGAAGATAAAAAAGGGGGAAGGGAAGAGATGGAAAGGAAGATAGAAAAGGACGGGAAAGGAAGACAAAGAAGGAAAGGGAAGGAAGATAGAAAAAGGGAAGGAAGATAGAAAAAAGGGGGAAGAGAAGGAAAGGAAGATAGAAAAGGACAGGAAAGGAAGATTTTAAAAAAGGAAAGGAGAGGAAGGAAAAGGAAGAAAGAAAAAGGACAGGAAACGAAGATTTTTTTTAAAAAGGAAAGGAGAGGAAGATAGAAAAAGGGAAGGAAGATAGAAAAAAGGGGGAAGGGAAGAGATGGAAAGGAAGATAGAAAAGGACAGGAAAGGAAGACAGAAGAAGGAAAGGGAAGGAAGATAGAAAAAGGGAAGGGAAGAGACGGAAAGATTTTTAAAAAGGAAAGGAAAGGAAGATTTTAAAAAAGGAAAGAAGAGAAAGAGAGAAAGGAAAAGAAAGGAAGATAGAAAAGGACAGGAAAGGAAGGTAGAAAAAGGGAAGAGAAGGAAAGGAAAATAGAAAAAGACAGGAAAGGAAGACAGAAAAAGGGAAGGGAAGGAAGATAGAAAAAGGGAAGGGAAGAGACGGAAAGGAAGATTTTAAAAAAGGAAAGGAGAAAGATAGAAAAGGAAAGGAGAAAGATAGAAAAGGAAAGGAAAGAAAGATAGAAAAGGACAGAAAGGAAGATTTTAAAAAAGGAAAGGAGAGGAAGATAGAGAAAGGAAAAGAAAGGAAAATAGAAAAAGACAGGAAAGGAAGACAGATAAAGGGAAGAGAAGGGAAGGAAGATAGAAAAGGACAAGAAAGGAAGATTTTAAAAAAGGAAAGGAGGGAAAGATAGAAGAAGGAAAAGGAAGATAGAAAAGGACAGGAAAGGATAAAAAAGGAAAGGAAACAAAGATAGAAAAAAGGAAGAAGGAGGAAAGGAAAGATAGAAAAAGTAAAGGAATACAAAGGAAAAGAAATGGAGAGAAAGAAAAGAACGAAGGGTGGGAGGAAGAAAAAAGGAAGGAACGAAAGGAGGGGAAATAGAAATGAAGGAGAAGAGGAACGAAAGGAGAGGTAGGAATGAATGAAAGAAATGAAATACAAAAGCAAGAAAAGAACACAGAAAGGGAGGAAGGGAGGGGGAAAAAGGAAGGAAAGAGGAGGGGAGGGGAGGAAGGGGTGGGGCGAGGCCTGAACGGAACGTGGGAATGTGAAAGTGAAATCGACTTCGCGGCCAGCCGAAAGCGAGTCTTCTTCTCCCGCGGACACCATGGCCAAATCCTGCACCTCCAACTTCCGTGTCGGCAAAGAGACGCGCGAGAAGGTTCGGGGGGAAAGATCCGCAGAACGTGTGAACGTGTGAACGGGGGTGGGCGGGAGATACGAGTTGCAAAAAAAAAAAAATCAGGGAAAGAAATGGGTGGGGGAGGGGGTATCTCCCCCCCCTCTTTATTTTTAACCTCGCCTGCCTCTGAGCATGGGCAGAGCGCCCTTCTTCCCTTTCCCAGTTTGCTAGCTAGGTCGAAAAAAGTTGATTTTTTAAGGGTTCGAATCGCGGTGGGGGAAAAAACTCTGCACAGGCTCAGAGGCCTGGAGGGGGGAGGGAAAAAACACCAAGAGGAGAAAATAAATAACATTTGGGTTTTGTTTTGACATTGCAACAAAACTTGCTACTTGTTTGTGTCTTTTAAAAAAGAGGGGATTGATTTTTGTTGATTCAGGTGTGGATTTCCTAAGGGAGTTTGCCAACTTTTGAAAAAGTTGGGGAAAAAGGAGGAGGAAAAGTTCAACCAATCGGGGGAAACTTTAAATCAGTTTCTCTCCCCCCCCTTCCCCAACTTGGGGCCAAGTGGACTTCAACTCCCAGAACCCCCCAGCCAGCCTAAAGGGAATTCTGGGAGTTGAAGTCCACAGGGCTTCAAACAGGCCAAAGTTTGGGGGGAACGCTGAATATGATTTCCCTTGGGAACGAAGGATCGGAGAAACATTTGATTGAAAACATTTAAATCGAATCTCCTAGCTGGGAAGGGGGGGAAAAAAGCGCTTTTCAAATTCTTGGGTTTTATCCAGAATCGATTCCTTCCGCCCTGACTTCATTCTCTGAAAATAAACCAACTGAGAATTGCAAAGTCAGAGTGACATGCCAACGCTGCTTATAAAATCTTCCCTTCCTTTCTTTTTCAATGCCCGGCCACGCCAAGCAATTTCCCCGAAAGAGCCATCGATTAAATTTAAACATGTTTTGCAAGGCAACTTTTTTTTTTTTTTTTGCAATTTGCAAATTTTTAGCCTGTACTTTTGGGGGAATCGAAAAACAAATCTTTCCGGGGCTGTTTAAAAGGGGATTTCCGTCGTTAAGTCTCGAGGTTTCAATATGTCTTCCCCAGAAAGCGGTTATTGCTAGAGTCAAAACGTAGGAGGGAAAAAGATTAGCTTGTTCAGGGTTGAGTTTGCAATTTGGGGAGGTTTTAAAGATATTTTTTTCTGTTTCTGTGGGAGATTTTCTTAATTAAAAAACCAAACCTCAGTATGAAGAAAATAGATTTTTACAGTATAAGAAGTATACTGAAGTCTGTTCACTTCTGCTAATTATCTATCTATATCTATCTCTATCTCTATCTCTATCTCTATCTCTATCTATCTATCTATCTATCTATCTATCTATCTATCTATCTATCTATCTATCATCTATCTATCTTTATCTTCTATTTATTTAACTTCTATCTATCTACCTACCTACCTATTTATCTTCTATCTATTTATTATCTGTCTTTATCTATCTTCTATTTATCTTCTATCTATCTATCTTCTATCTATCATCTATCGTCTTTGTCTATCTTCTATCATCTATCTATCTTCTATCTATCTTTATCTTCTATTTATCTTCTATCTATCTATTTATCTATCTATCTATCTATCTATCTATCTATCTATCTATCTTCTATTTATCATCTATCTACCTACCGATATATTTATCTTCTATCTGTCTGTCTGTCTGCCTGCCTTGCCTGCCTGCCTACCTCTATCTATCTATCTATCTATCTATCTATCTATCTATCTATCTATCTATCTATCTATCTATCTATCTATCTATCTATCTATATCTTCTATCTATCTATCTTTATCTTCTATTTATCTTCTATCTACCTACCTACCTATTTATCTTTATCTATCTTACATTTATCATCTATCTATCTATCTATCTATCTATCTATCTATCTATCTATCTATCTATCTATCTATCTATCCATCTATCTATCTATCTATCTATCTTCTATCTTTATCTTCTATCTATCTACCTACCTATTTATCTTTATCTATCTTACATTTATCATCTATCTATCTATCTTCTATCTTTATCTTCTATTTATCTTCTATCTATCTACCTACCTATTTATCTATTTATCTATCTTACATTTATCATCTATCTATCTATCTATCTATCTATCTATCTATCTATCTATCTATCTATCTATCTTCTATCTCTACCTACCGATTATCTATTTATCTTCTGTCTGTCTGTCTGCCTGCCTGCCTGCCTGCCTGCCTGCCTGCCTGCCTGCCTGCCTACCTACCTACCTACCTACCTACCTACCTACCTACCTACCTAATGGCTGTGTGTGTGTGTGAGTGTCCGTGTGTGTGTGTGTCCCAGCATAACTCTGGAACGCCTGGGGCAATTTCAACCAAACTTGGTACACAGATGACTTACTCTCTGGAAACAAAACTGTGGGGGGTAAGACACCCCTAATGCCCCTCGGGGTGTGTGTTCTGTTAAGATACAGCCTGTTGTGCCTTCAAATGGCTTCTACTGTACTGCCTTAAAATGGCTTCTTTTGTATAGTGCAGTGGAGTTGCCCTGGTAACGGCTTCACAGTACTCCACCAGGGGGCTCCCTCTGGTAAGGGGGAAAATCCAACATTAGAAATTACGTTTGGTCCGGACATTTTCCCCCTATAAATAAATACACAGGCAACAGAATAAGCTAATACAGAATAAGCATCAGGGGTATCACGAAAGCCAAACGGCATCCTTTTCAATCCTATACCGACAGTCCCCGACTTAGGACCACAGTGGAGGATTCACGTTGCTAAATGAAACATTGGTTAAGTGACTTTTAGCCGCTGTTGTTAAATGAATCCTTGCAATCCTTAAGTGAGTCACACAGTCATTAAGTGAATCCAGTGTCTCCGTTGACTTTGCTGGTCGGACGGTCACAAAAGCGGTACACGCGACCCAGGGACACTGCGCCCGTCACAAATTTGAGTCGGTTGCCCAGCATCCGAATTTGGATCACGTGATCACGGGGATGCATGAAAAAAATGGTCGTCATCCACTTTTTTTCAGTGCTGTCGTAACTTTGGGGCGGTCACTAAACACAACTTAGTTAGTTGAGGGCTACCAGTATTATGATGCCAGAGGTTGGTGTATGTTACGGAGGCTTTTGGCTCTGAGAAGTAATGTGGCTATCTCACAAATACCCTTTAGGGGATCTGGCATGGAGCAAGGGGGTTGGCCTAGATGACCTCAAAGATCCCTTCCAAGTATGAGTTTTGCCTAGTCACCAAATGTTCTTGGTGGGCCTATATAAATCAGTAGGATTATACAGCCATAAACCTAGTTTTATTTATATATAAATAAATAAAGTGCAGTGTGCAGCAGCTGCCAAAAAAGCCAACACAGTTCTAGGCTGCATCAACAGAGGGAGAGAATCAAGATCAGGTGAAGTGTTAAAACCACTTTATAATGCCTTGGTAAGGCCACACTTGGAATACGGCATTCAGTTTTGGTCGCCACGATGTAGAAAAGATGTGGAGACTCTGGAAAGAGTGCAGAGAAGAGCAACAAAGAGGATGAGGGGACTGGAGGCTAAAACATAGGAAGAACGGTTGCAGGAACTGGGGCATGTCTAGTTGAATGAAAAGAAGGACCAGGGGAGACATGATAGCAGTCTTCCAATATCTCAGGGGTTGCCACAAAGAAGAGGGAGTCAAACTATTCTCCAAGGCACCTGAGGGCAGAACAAGGAGCAATGGGTGGAAACTAATCAAGGAGAGAAGCAACTTAGAACTGAGAAGAAATTTCCTGACAGTGAGAACAATTAATCAGTGGAACAGAATTTGCCTCCAGAAGTTGTGAATGCCCCAACACTGGAAGTCTTTAAGAAGATGTTGGATAGCCATTTGTCTGGGACGGTATAAGGTTTCCTGCCTAGGCAGGGGGTTGGACTAGAAGACCTCCAAGGTCCCTTCCAACTCTGCTATTGTATATATATATAAATATTGTATATATATAAACCATATATTATGTTTTTGCTATGATGCTGTCCTGATATCTTCAGTCAATCAGTGATACTTTTTTTGCTGAAAAAAACATTAGAATTATTCTGGATTTCTCCCCCTTCCAAAAACTCTTTTTTTTTTTTTTTGCATTTGGGGAAGGAATGAGATTTTTTTTCCACATGATCTGCAATCTTTCTGTGCTGCTCTAATCCACTGGTTACAATCGGTCTCATAATTTCCTTTTCTTTCTTTAGATGGCTCTTTTCAGAGAATCGCTTTTGAAAGAGGTAAGTTTCTACTACGTAACAAATGTTCAATAAATATTGGATATTTTCCCCCTTCCCAGGTAACTAATTCCTCCCTCCTTCCTTCTTTTGCTCCCTTCCTTTTTCTTCCTTCTTTCCTCTTCTGTTCCTTTCCTTCCTTCCCTTTTTTCTTTCTTTCTTACCTTCCTTCTTTCCCTTCTTCATTCCTCTTCTGTTCCTTTCCTCCCTCCTTCTCTTTTCTTTCCTTCCTTTTCTGTTCCCTTCCTTCTTTCCTTCCCTTTTTTTTCTTTCCTTCCCTTTTCCTTCTCCTTCTGTTTCCTTCCTTTTCTCTCTCCCTCTTTCTTTCTTTTTTTCTTTCCTCTCTTTTTATTTCCCTGCAGGGTGAAGAATTCCTTTGCACATTTTTACCTTCCAAAATATTTCAGTTGGATAAGTTTCTTAAGGTAAGTGAATATCTGAAACCAAAGATTTATTGGCAGGGCATCTCTGCGTGTGTGTTTTCTTTAACAGCGTAACTCCTTCTCCACCCATCTAGGAAAATTCACTAAACGTGCAAGATTTGACCACTCTTAAAGCTCCTTTGGAGATCCCTATTCCAGACCCCCCACCCAAAGAAGACGAGGTGAGTTATGGGGGTAGTTCTCTCCTTAGCTTCCCCCCCCCCAATTTAATGTAACTTTTAAGAGGTGGGAAATGTTATTTATGCATCGATATATTTTATTCCTTGCAGATGGATACAGAAAAAGAGGAGAAGGAAGGTAAGGATGAGGAAGCGAGGGAGGCAGGAAGGAAAGGGGGGAGGATAGAAGAAAGGGAGAAAGGAAAAAAGAAAAAATAAAGAGGAAGGAAAGAGAAAGAAAGAAGGAAGGAAAGAGAAAGGGAGGAAGGAAAAAAAGCAACAGGAAGGAAAGAAGGAAAGAGAAAGGGAAGGAAGGAAAGAGAAAGGGGGGAAGGAAAAAAGAAAGCAACAGGAAGGAAAGATAAAGGGAAGGAAGGAAAGAGAAAGGGGGAGAGAAGAAGGAAAGGAGGAAGGAAGGGTGGAAGGAAAGAAAAAAGAAAGAAATAGGAAGGAAAGAAGAAAAGAGAAAGGGGAGGAAGGAAAGAGAAAGGGGGAAGGAAAAAAGGAAGGGTGGAAGGAAGAAAGGGAGGAAGGAAGGAAGAAGGAAAGAATGGGAGGGAAGAAAAAGGAAGGAAAGAAGGAAAGAGAAATGGGGAGGGAAGAAGGAAAGGAGGAAGGGTGGAAGGAAGGAAAGAGAAAGGAAGGCAAGAGAAAGGGGGAAGGAAGAAAGGAAGAGTGGAAGGAAAGAAGAAAGGGAGGAAGGAAAAAAGAAGAAAGAAAGAAGGAAAGAATAGGGAAGAAAAAGGAAGGAAAGAAGGAAAGAGAAAGGGGGAGGGAAGAGGGAAAGGAGGAAGGGTGGAAGGAAGGAAAGAGAAAGGAAGGCAAGAGAAAGGGGGAAGGAAGAAAGGAAGAGTGGAAGGAAAGAAGAAAGGGAGGAAGGAAAAAAGAAGAAAGAAAGAAGGAAAGAATAGGGAAGAAAAAGGAAGGAAAGAAGGAAAGAGAAAGGGGGAGGGAGGAGGGAAAGGAGGAAGGGTGGAAGGAAAGAAAGATGAAGGAAGGAAAGAAAGAACCAAGGAAAGAAGAAGAGGAGGGAGGGAGAAATAGTGGAAGGAAAGAAGGGAAGGAGAGGGGAAGGAAAGAGAAAAAGAAAGAAAGAAAAGAGAAAGGAAGAATGGATTTTAAGGTATTTCCCAGCATTTGATGGACTTAATTTCTCTTCTCCTCCGATTCCCAGCTCCAAAATGTGGTTATCTTAAAGGAAACGAAGTTCTCATTTCACTTCTGAATCGCGTGAAACCTGAAGTTCGCGAGTTTAAAGAAAAATGCATTTTGGTAAGTGGGCCGAACGGGGGTCTCCTCCCTCCCCCAGTTCCGATTGGCCAGGAGTTCCCTCGCGGTTGTGCATCGGCTGAACAACGAAGGGGATTTGCGCGTGTGCCCCCCCTGCAAAATCACTTCCATCTTCCCTTCTTCCTGATTCCCGCCGTTAGGTCACGACCTGGATCCAGTTCATGATCCCCAAAATTGAGGATGGCAACGACTTCGGGGTGGCGGTTCAGGTAACCAGAATCGGGGGCGGGAGGGGAGGAATGGGGACTTTCTCCGTCCCCGCCAAATTTTTATTTCCCTGGCTGTGGGAATCTCCTGGCTGGCGCACCTCAACCGTTTCCTTCCTGTGCAGGAGAAAGTGCTGGAACGTATCACGGCGTTGAAGACCAAGGCTGAAGCTTTCCAAACCACCATCGCTAAGTACGTAGTCCCGAAGGGCCGGCGCGGAAAGCAGAGATCCCTGTGGGATCTGGGTTCCAGGGTAGCGGGAATTGTCCGCTGTGCTTGGGCGCTGTTCGCTCCTGTTGGTGTTCCTGCGCCCCAAAACTTTGACCAAACTTCATGGGGGTCCTTTCTCACCTTCGTAGCGTCATGCATGTCAGAATCTGTGCTTCTTGGGGTACATCATAGACAGTGCTTCCTTATTAACTGTGCGCGCAAGCATCCTGGGTAATCTTTCCCTTAGCCAAGGTGCTGGCCGCCGGAGAATCAAATCAGAGGACGGGGCGTGGGAGTCAGGGTCAGCGTCAAAGCAACCTGAGAGCGTGCGGGGAGGTGGGGAGAAGCCTGGGCCGTCCGTCAGCCCTCTGATGGACAGTCAACAGCTCCCAGGTCTGGAGGTGGCTGATGAGGAAGAGGAAGAACAGCTGGGTCCAGTGTCTAATGCACAGAAGGCAGAGGAGAGGAGAACAGTGGAAATCTATGGGCCGGTCCTTGGGACAGCTGCTAGTGAAGCAGAAAAGACAAAGAGAGGAGAAAAATAAGAATAAGCATTACTGATAGAAGATAATATTTGTAGCTCAGGGTTGAATCGTCAGGTTCTTCGGTGCTCTATGAGGTTGGTTGCCTTCTTGTAGACATTTCTTCACCCAGCTAGGTAACATCAGCAGTGTTAGCGGGAGTGGGAATGGTGGAGGAGGAAAGGAAAGGAATGTGGGGGGGAGGAGGAAATGAAGTAGAAGAAAGAAGAGGAGGAGAAAGATGAAAGAGAAGGAGGAGGAAGAGATTAAAGTGGAGGAGGAAGAGGAGGAGTCCTTCGTGCTCTCTGAGTGGTTTTCGTGCAGACCTTTCATTACCAAACTAGGTAACATCATCAGTGCACCCACCCCACCCCACACGGAAAAGGCATTGTTAGGTAAATTTCGGCGCTCTGGAGCCGTGACACAATCAATAAAGCTAAAAAAACAAACAAAATGAGAGGGACACAAATTGATGTTGAAATCAGAAGATGAGGATTGAATCCATCTGGAAACAGCGACAGGGAAGTGATTCTGGAATTCTAGTACACGTCGAACGGTGTGGTGGCCTAGAGGTGGCGCTCTCGCCTCACCATCAGGAGGCTCTGGGTTCGATCCTCGGTAGAGGCAGATATTTCTCTCTCTCTCTGGGCAGGATGAGAATTTGTCTGCTGAAGATAACTCCTCATTGGCGACAGGGCGGGCATCCGGCCAGTAAATGCTCGGCTCCATTCCCTTGTCCAAATTCCACCCCGCAAGGGATTATGGGTCATTAAAAGAAGGCGATGATCCCTTTGTCCTTTTTCATCTAGGAGGGTCATGGCCGTATATTTTTATTTTCTGTGTAGGCACTAGTCCAGAGAAAGCTAGTTTGGTGTGTAGTTGGGAAACTGGGTGATTGTAAGTTCTAGCCTTGCTTTCTCGTTCTCGTAGATATTTTCTGGAGCGTGGAGATGCGGTCGCCAAGGCCTCCAAAGACACTCACGTGGTAAGCGACGCAGAGAGAAGATTGCAAATTATTTGACGTCTGTTGGGTGGCAGGTCTGATAGGAAAATTTGGGGTGTCCTTTTTTCTCTATCCCCTCCCAACTAAAGGCAGGGAGAAGACCTGGGGTGGACCGCCTAGCAGCCAATGGAGCTGGCAGCCAATTTGGACAGTGAGGAGGTTGGGGAGGAACATGGGCCAGTCCTGGAGTCTGGGAAAGGCTCTGATGAGGGCTCTGTGTAAGAGGCAGAGATGGGATCAGGGCCGTCCGACAGTTATCAGCTGCCTTCGGAGTCAGACATCAGTGAGGCAGAAGAACAGCTGGAGCCTGTTCCCAGTGTGCGTATACACAGAGCTGCTAGAGGAACAGCTAAAGAACAGGGGTCGACTTGAGAGTAAGGCCGCAGGTGGACGGTGAATGGCCCCTCCCAGAGGAAATAAAAGAGGAGCGACAGGGGAGTGGAGTTTGCAGGAGTTCGCTTCATTGGTTCGTGACTCTCCGAGACTCCTGGCCAAGTTGCGCAGAGATCGGCCTGGCGGCTCTCCAAGCCAGATGAGGTCTGTGACTGTAAAACCTCCCTTGAAAGAGTTTGCTGGATGTGAAGGAGCAGAATTCACAGCGAATTAATAAAAGGGTTTTTTTTTGTCGGGACCAGGAGTTTGTTTCAGCCTCTTGGGAAGCCTCGGTTAGAACAAGATCTTCCTTGAAGGCAAACTAGCTTCCCATGAGCCTTAATGCAAACTAAGAAGGCCAAAAACCGATTCCATATTGAATCAAGATCTCTGCAATTAGCTCATTGCAAAGTTTACACAATAACTCTTGGAAGAGATGCAATCCCTGTGATAATTACTCCTGTTGCCTCACACCGATTTTGAACGGCCCAGACTCCCTGGAGTCAGGCAGTGTACAAACTTAAATAATCACGACGACTTCAAGAATAATGCCGACGACTTCAAGAATAATGCCGACGACTTCTCTTGAAACTGGGTTCCTGCTTAACTGCTTCCCACCGGGATCTTTTAAATAAATCAAAAGACTGTGGAACCGGGAGGAATGTTAAGCTGTAAATCTTGATTTCCAAATCCGGCATCTGGATTCACATAACCCACGACATAAAGCCAGGCAAATGAAGTTGTGTCTAAAAATGTCCTGGACATCTAACTTGGTTGTGGGGTCTTTAACGCTCTGGAGACTT
The DNA here is from genome assembly GCF_051295495.1 of Thamnophis sirtalis. Classification (NCBI taxonomy): domain Eukaryota; kingdom Metazoa; phylum Chordata; class Lepidosauria; order Squamata; family Natricidae; genus Thamnophis; species Thamnophis sirtalis. The sequence goes on along the minus strand of NW_028261384.1, from coordinate 139,372,750 downwards.
GGTGTCTTCCTTGCAGGCGTTTCTTAACCCAACTAGGTCACAGCATCAGTGCTAGGAAGGAGTGGGAGTGGAGGAAGAGAAAGGCAAAGAAGAGGAAGGCTGTGGGGTCCTTGATGTGCCTTCTTGAGCTTCGTTGTTTTCTTGTAGATGTTTCATTACAGAGTGTCCTTGACTTACGACCACAATTGGGCCCAACATTTTCTGTGGCTAAGTGAGACATGTGTTGATTCCCCCCCCCCCCAATTGGCGATCTTTCTTAACCACACTTCTTCATTGTTTCAGTTGCTTACAGGGTTGTAAAAGTGAATCTGGCTTTGTCAGGAGGTCCTAAAAAGTGACCACATGACCCCCCCGGGGGACAACCGCACTCGTCATAAATACGAGTCAATTGCCAAGCATCTGAATTTTGATTAGGCAACCAACGGGAATGCCGAAATGATCGTAAATGCGGAAAATGTTTCACTTTTTTTTTTTCAGTGTCCTTTCGAGCGGTCATTAAACAAGCTGTCATAAGTCAAGGAATACCTGCACTCAAGTAGGTCACATTCTCGGTGCTAACCACTTGCAATTTGCTTGCCTGCAGATGGATTACCGGTGTTTGGTTCACGAACGTGACGAAGCCATTTACCGAGAAATGCAGATCATGCTGCTTGATATTCGTGGATTTTATGTAAGCGAGCCAAAATTGTTTTTTTTTTTTAACTAGGGGAAGATTGAGAGGGCAGGAATAAAGGAATGAAGAAAATCAGAGAAGATAGAGAAGACAGGCTTAGGATACAGAAGGATCTTGACAAACTTGAACATTGGGCCCTATCTAATAAAATGAAATTCAAGGGTGAAAAGAGTCAGGTTCTACATTTAGGCAAGAAAAACGAAATGCACAGGTACAGTATAGGTGGTACCTTGCTCAATAGTAGTAACTGTGAGAGGGATCTTGGAGTCCTAGTGGACAACCATTTAAATAGGAGCCAGCCGTGTGCAGCAGCTGCCAAAAAAGCCAACACAGTTCTAGGCTGCATCAACAGAGGGAGAGAATCAAGATCGCGTGAAGTGTTAATACCACTTTACAAGGCCTTGGTAAGGCCACACTTGGAATACGGCATTCAGTTTTGGTCCCCACAATGTAGAAAAGATGCGGAGACTCTAGAAAGAGTGCAGAGAAGAGCAACAAAGAGGATTAGGGGACTGGAGGCTAAAACATAAGAAGAACGGTTGCAGGAACTGGGTATGAATGAAAAGAAGGACTAGGGGAGACATGATAGCAGTCTTCCAATATCTCAGGGGTTGCCCCAAAGAAGAGGGAGTCAAACTCTTCTCCAAGGCACCTGTGGGTAGAACAAGAAGCAATGGGTGGAAACTAATCAAGGAGAGAAGCAACTTAGAACTAAGGAGAAATTTCTATAATTAATCAGTGGAACAACTTGCCTCCAGAAGTTATGAATGCCCCAACCCTGGATGTTTTAAGAAGAGGTTGGATCTCCATTTGTCTGAAGTGGTGTAAGGTTTCCTGCCTAGGCAGGGGGTTGGACTAGAAGACCTTTAAGGTCCCTTCCAACTCTGTTATTCTATTCTATTCTTAATCCTTTCTCATTTCTCTCCGCCGCAGGCTGAGCTGTACCACATCCTAAGCAAAAACCTGGAGAAATTGACCAATCCAAAGGGCGAAGAGAAGCCGTCCATGTACTAACAGGGGAAAAAAACACATCGAAGGGCAAAGAGACGAGGGATCTTACGTAGGCTCTGATAGCACAATTGGCCAGAATCCCTGACTCTACCGTTCCTCATTGCAACTTTTTCTGCCTTTTTTGGGGGAGGGTGTCGGGCGAACATAAAAACACAAAGAGATCCGAGATGTTTAGAACCCAGAAGGAGGGAGATGTCTGGGGAAGAAGCAGAGAGGGTTACCAAATAAAATGTTTCGATCAGTTTGGTTTTGCCGTTCTGTATTTTCCTATTAGAGGTCCGTCAAACATCATCTAGGCCCCTAATGGCAAAACTATGGCATGTTTACCACAGGTGGCAAGCACAGCCCTCTGGGTGGGCACATGTGTCGGCCATCTAGTTTGGGGGTTTCCAGCACTCTGGTGCACGCCCATGCGTGCGCATTCCGGTTTTGGCACTTTTGGTTTTTATATCACTGATGTTGGCAAAGGTAGAAGGAAATCTTTCTCAACCAGGATTTTTTCTGCAATCCCTTTTTTTAAAAAGAGCTTTCATGGTAAGAATACACAACATCCATTATCAAGGCTACAATCAAAGCAATTGTTCTAATCAGGTTAATATAGATTATCCTTGACCGTGTTCAGTAGAACAATCAGTTGAGAGGGAAAAAAAGCGCTAACGGGGGAACCTGAAACAAGATTATTTTAAAATATACTGCCCTCTGAATTAAGGTGTCTGATGAATGTGTTGTCTCAAAAAAATAGCAAGATGAGGACCCGGATTGTTGTTGGGGGGCAATATGCTGACTCTAAACCGCTTAGAGAGGGCTGAAAGCCCTATGAAGCGGTATATAAGTCCAACTGCTATTGCTACAAGAGCCGAGGTGGCGCAGTGGTTAAATGCAGCACTGCAGGCTACTTCAGCTGACTGCAATTCTGCAGTTCGGCGGGTCAAATCTCACCGGCTCAGGGTTGACTCAGCCTTCCATCCTTCCGAGGTGGGTAAAATGAGGACCCGGATTGTTGTTGGGGGCAATATGCTGACTCTGTAAACCGCTTAGGGCTGAAAGCCCTATGAAGCGGTATATAAGTCTAACTATTGCTATTGCTATGTTCTAATTTATTTTCCCTTTAATACAGCCAAAGCTATTTTTGCCTTTGATCTTTCCTGATGAATATTAAAATAGAAATACTTATATATTTCCCTTCCACTAAGAACCACCGTAGTGGAAGCAACTCTCTGCGAGTAGTTTTAAGAATGGCAAAATAAGGAAGTAGCTTGTGGGTGGATTAAAACAATCCTTCCTCAAACATTAGGTAGCTGTTGGGATCTGTTAGGAAGTGACAGTGTCCATTTCTTGAAAGGATCAGCGGCTTTTTGACTAGCCCAATTCCCAATTCTTAAAAATGCTTTTTTTAAAAAGGTTGCACCCTGTAATAGTCTTGACCAATAAGACGCCAAAAGCAAAATGGGAATAGGGCGTTAAGGTTATAGAAACAGTCTTCCATTTCTGTTTTTTGAAAAATAACATTGTGCTTAGAAATCATACAAAAACCCATTCTAAAGGAGTGTTTTTCAGCCTGGTCAGCTCTGAAGATGGGTGGACTGCAACTCCCAGAATTCCCCAGCTAGCCATGCTGGGTGGGGGATTCTGGGAGTTGAAGTCCACCCATCTCAAAAGTTACCCAGGTTGGGAAAAAAAATACTGATTTAAATGAAATAGTGGAGAACTGGGAAGAAACAGTTCATAGGTGACTGAATTAAGCCATTTTTAAGCTTTGGGCCATATGTTAAATGCACTAGACATACATTAAATGTCTAAAAAGAGGGATTTAAATCTATTTTGTGGAAACTTCATTTAGGCCTAAAGCTCAACAGGTGCAGCTTTTCTAGCTATGACAACATGCTTTAGAAAGCTCCACCTGTTGGCATTTATAACCACAATTTGACACTTTGTAGGACTCTGGGTTGACTACAACTCCCATCATTTCAGAGCAGTGGTTGATGGGTTTGAGGGGGGGGATGTTTAGGGGCTATCAAACTCTATGGTTTTTGCCCAAGGAAGCCATTCTGGCAGGCTACTCTATGGTTCCGAAACGGCGGAAGGGACAGGAAGAGGAAACATCAGTACAGATAAGTACTTCAGGTACATGCAGTCCTTCTAGGTATTTTACCTCTATGATCGAGCCTCTTTCTGCAGGGGAAATCCCGAGTGCCAGAATCATAGAATCTCCATAGGCACATAGAGCGGACGTTTTCTCGTCGGCATTTGGGAGAGGAGGAAGGCGAGGGAGAGGTCAACTGAAGGCCGGAAATGACCGAAGGGAGACGATGTTGTGGCTTGTCACATGAACGTTAAGGGGGCGTCCGTTGAAAGAAAAAAAAACTTCCGGCCAATCAGAGCGCGGGGCCGAGCGCGCGCCCAATGAGCGCGAGAGAAAGACAAGCGGGCGGTCGCGGAAGCTGGGCTCTGATTGGATCTTTGCTTGACCAATCTGGAGGCGCTCAGTGAGACATTCGGCACTGGGCGGAGCTTGCCCGGCACCTGCGCAGGGACGGCGAAAGGGGGGTAAGTGTGCGCGGGACTACCGCACCCATCATCCTCGAGTGGGCTGTGGGTGATGGGCGTTGTAGTCTGTGACTACTGCGTGACTGGAGCAATTTAAAATCCGGACGGGGGAGTTCAGTGGATTGCTGGGACTTATATTATTATATTATTATTATATTATATTATATTATATTATATTATATTATATTATATTATATTATATTATATTATATTATATTATATTATATTATATTATATTATATTATAGTTTTATTATATTATATTATATTATAGTTTTATTATATTATATTTTACAATATATTTTTATTATATTGTATTATATCATATCATATCATATCATATTATATGTTATATTTATTATATTATGTTTTGTACTGTATTATATTTATATTACATGATATTATATGATTAATATGTTTATTCTATTGTATCATATTTATATTGTAGATTATATTAGTCCTTGATTTATGACCACCATTAAGCCCAACACTCATGTTGCTAAAGGAGACATTTGCTAAGTGAGTTTTGGCCCCATTTTACAATCTTTCTTGCTGCAATTGTTAAAGGAATCACTGCAGCTCTTAAGTTAGTAACCCAGTTGTTGTTGTTTTTAAATATATATTATTATTATTATTTTTTTAAATTATCCATTTAAATTATCCATTTAAATTATTATTTTTTAAATTATCCATCCAGAGTTGGTTCTGGGTATCGTTCATATTAATCCAATTCACAATCACAATATTAATAATCTCTTATCACATTTCTCAAACATAAGTAATCCTTATTATATCAAGATCCCGTGAACTGTTAATACCACTTTACAATGCCTTGGTAAGGCCACACTTGGAATCCTGCATTCAGTTTTGGTCTCCACGATGTAGAAAAGATGTGGAGACTCTGGAAAGAGTGCAGAGAAGAGCAACAAAGAGGATTAGGGGACTGGAGGCTAAAACATAAGAAGAACGGTTGCAGGAACTGGGTAGGTCTAGTTGAATGAAAAGAAGGACTAGGAGAGACATGATAGCAGCCTTCCAATATCTCAGGGGTTGCCCCAAAAAAGAGGGAGTCAAACTATTCTCCAAGGCACCCGAAGGCAGAACAAGAAGCAATGGGTGGAAACTAATCAAGGACAGAAGCAACTTAGAATTAAGGAGAAATTTCCTGACAGTGAGAACAATTAATCAATGGAACAGAAGTTGCCTCCAGAAGTTGTGAATGCCCCAACACTGGAAGTCTTTAAGAGGATGTTGGATAACCATTTTGTCTGAAACGGTATAGGGTTTCCTGCCTAGGCAGGGGGTTAGACTAGAAGACCTCCAAGGTCCCTTCCAACTCTGCTATTGTAAATAGTAAAATATTGTTCAAACATATATATTCAAAAACTGCCTTACTCCTCACCTTTATCTCTGCCTCCATCTCTATCTTTCTTGTTCCATCTAAACATTTCTCTATGACATATGAACAAGTTTAACTTAAGTTTCCATTGATATTGATCCAGTTAACGTTAACGTGGTTAATAATCTCTATCACATTTATCAAGTTTATCTAATTCCCATTATATGATGCATCTCCTCTTTGGTGATTCCATTCTTATCCCTTTTTCCATTTTAATCCAATTCACAACAACTGGCTTCCTCGTTGACGTTTCTTGCAAAACACTGCGACCCTCACAAATATGAGCCAGTTGCACAAAGGTCTGAATTTTGATCGCGTGACTGTGGGAAAGCTGAAGCAGTCGTAAGAGTGCAACACAGCGCATTTTTTCAGTGCTGTTGTAACTAGAACAACATTGCTATAAGTCAGGGACTAACTACGCTATGCTATGCTATGCTAATACAATACGCTATACACTAGATGTTATACGTTGTATACACTATATGATATGCTATATTATAGGGACGCGGTGGCTCGGATAAGACGCTGAGCTTGTCGATCAGAAGGGTTGGCAGTTCGGCGGTTCGAATCCCCAGTGCCACGTAACGGAGCGAGCTCCCGTCACTTGTCCCAGCTTCCGCCAACCTAGCCGTTCGAAAGCATGTAAAAAATGCAAGTAGGAAAATAGGAACCACCTTTGGTGGGAAGGGAACAGCGTTCCGTGCGCCTTCGGCGTTGAGTCATGCGGGCCACATGACCACGGAGACGTCTTCGGACAGCGCTGGCTCTTCAGCTTTGAAACGGAGATGAGCACCGCCCCCTAGAGTCGGGAACGACGAGCGGATATGTGCGAGGGGAGCCTTTACCTTACTATAGTAATCCTATATTATCTTCATCACACTGTCAGCCACATTGTCGAACTGGATTTAGCATTTTTGTTATATGTCATATAGCTCATATTATAATGTATTACATTTTAATTTTATATCACTGGATGTTCTCCTTGCAACCCCAGAGTCAGGTTTCCCCATTTGGATACCCCAAGGAGCCTGTGGAATTGGAAGAAGAGAGGAACCTCTGAAGAATTCAGGTGAGTCGGCCGCCGGGTCCTATCCAGCTGGGGCCAACTACAGCTCCTATCATTTGCAGCAGGAGTCAGCAACCTTAAACACTCAAAAGGGCCACAAAGGTCCTAACCGGAAGCCCCCTCTTCAATTGCGGAACTGACCGGAAGTCCGGTTCCTCCACCATAGAGTCTCCTCCTACCACGGCTTCCTTTTCCCTCTACCTGTCTTAACCAAAAGCCCTAACCCTATCAATTGTGGAGCCGACTGGTGACAGGGAGCTGCAACAGTGGGGATAAAAGAGCCACATGCGGCTCCGGAGCCGCAGGTTGCTGACTCCTGCTCTACAGCCATAGGGTCAATGGTTGGGAAGACTAGCACTTTGGGAAGTCAGAGGTTGAGGTGTTAGGATGGCCTCCCGAGGCCTTGTTTCTGGCCAAAGCAGCATCGCACCAAGTCATTTTTTGCTCGGCAGGATGGGCGAAGTGGAGATCTCGCCTCGTGCGTACGTCAAGATGTGCCTCCATGCGGCTCGGTACCCCCACGTGGCGGTGAACGGACTTCTCCTGGTTCCAAAGCGCCGGTCGACGGCTGGGGCCCCCGAATGCCTCTACATCACGGACTGCGTCCCCCTTTTCCACAGCAACCTGTCGCTCACCGTGATGCTGGAGGTGGCCCTTAACCAGGTTTGACTTTTCAACATCAGTGGAGTCCCGTCGGATGGGACCAAACCGCCATAACGCCCCCTTTGCCCTGCCCCAAACATCTCGTTAATAGGGACGCGGTGTCCTAGTGGCAAAGATGCTGAGCTTGTCGATCAGAAAGGTCGGCCGTTCGGCGGTTCGAACCCCCAGCGCCGTGTAACAGCGTGAGCTCCCATGACTTGTCCCA
>NW_028261384.1:139332687-139360187 GCF_051295495.1 Thamnophis sirtalis | reverse complement strand
AACTAGCGTCGGAAGGGACCCTGGAGGTCCTCTAGTCCACCCCACCCACCCCTCTTCAAGCCGGAGCTCCCATCCCATTCGAGGCCCATGGCTGCCCCCCCCCACCTCCTGTTTCACCCCCTTTCGTGATCTTTCCAGGGTCATGTGGACGGACTGGGAATCTTCCCGCCACATTTGCCAGTCTCTCCTGGAGGCCAAAGTCTACTCCCGATTGGTCGACTTCGACAGCCACCTGGACGACATCCGGCAAGACTGGACCAATCAGCAGCTGAACGCCGAGATCGCCCAATTAGTGTCCGTCGCCAATGGCAGCGCGTGAAGGAGCCCACGCCCGCTTGCCAAAGGATCTGAACTCTTGGTTCCCTAACCTTTAGGAGCATTCGGGATGCCAGACTAGCCAGGATAGAAGCCGGGATCACGTGATTTTGAGGCCCCGCCCCTTTTAACGGCAAGGCGGCCATCTTGATTAGCTCTTCCCGCCACCACAGACGCCTCTCTTGAAAAGGATGAATTTGCGTTGAAATTTGGTGGGTTTTTTTCTTGTTTAAAAAAGCAGCGATTTCTCTCCCCCCTCCAATTTATCCAAATACTGGTAGTCCTCGATTTACGACCGTAATCGAGCCCCAAATCTCTTCTTCGGTGTGACATTTCTCGTGTTTTGCCCCGTTTTACGATCTTTCTTGCCGCCGCCGCGAAGCGAATCACTGCGGTTGATCAGTTCGTAGCCCGGTCGTTAACCGAATCTGGCTTCCCCTCCCCCACTTTGACTTTGCTCGTCGGAAAGTCGTGAAAGGGGATCCCCCGGAACACCGCGACGGTCGTAAGTATGAGTCAGTTGCCGTGCATCCACATTTTGATGCTGTGAGCCCGGCCATGCGGCCAATGTTATACACGAAAATCATCAATTACTTTTTCCGGTGCTGCAGTAACTCTGAACCGTCACTAAACAAACCGTCGTAAGTTGAGGACTACCTGTGATTTGAGAAGATTGATTCCACTTTACGGCGCTCAGATTTTATATTTGTAAAATATAAATATATCAGCCAGGGGGAAAACCCCAACCGCGTTTCTTAGTTTAAGGACCCGAATTAAACGTTCCACTCGGTGTGTTTGAAAGAGATCTGTTTATTTCCAGAGGATCGAGCGGATCAGGAAAGGAAATTGGATCCGGGGGGAGACCCCCTTCGCTCTGCTCCTGATCGCTGGCTGAACCGTTCAATAGATCATCCCTTTGTTTTCATCCCGGGGTTTCTTAATCTTGTCGAAATTCTTCAGGACGCTGTCGTAGATCACAGCCTAGGAAATAGAGAGGAGGGGGGGTTAGGGGGGTCTCGGACCGCAGTCACAAAGCGAGTTCGAAAGTTAAGAGAAAAACCTAAAGGAAGGGATAAGGAGCTTTTTTTTCCCCAAGAGGCAACTGGCAAATAAAAAATATAAATAAAGAGATGATAGATAAACATAGATAGCTGATAGAGATGGTAGAGATAGATGATAAGATATAGATGAGATATGGATAGAGATGAGAGGTGATAGGTGATTGATAGATAGATGGATGATAGAGATAAATAGATGATTGATAGTTATAGTTCAATGATAAGAGATTGATAATATAGAGGATAGATTGATGAGAATGATATAGTTGATAGAGATAAGAAGAGATAGATACACATACATACATATATAGAGATGATAGATGATATAGATCGATTGATGATAAACAGATGATAGAGATTGATATACATGAGAGATAATGATATAGAGAGATAAGGTGATAGATATATAGAGAGATAGATGACAGATTGATGATAAACAGGTGATATAGATGATAAAGACAGATGATAGACATAGTTGATAGATGAGACAATGATAGATGATAAAGGTGATAGCAATATAGCAATAGCAGTAGACTTATATACCGCTTCATAGGCCTTTCAGGCCTCTCTAAGCGGTTTACAGAGAGTCAGCATATTGCCCCCAACAATCTGGGTCCTCATTTTACCCACCTCGGAAGGATGGAAGGCTGAGTCAACCCTGAGCCAGTGAGATTTGAACCGCTGACCTGCTGATCTAGCAGTAGCCTGCAGTGCTGCATTTAACCACTGCGCCACCTTGGCTATTGATAAAGATAGATAGGTAGATAGATGATAGATAAGATAGATACATATATAATGATATATAGATGATAGATTGGTCGACTGATGATAAACATATAGGTGGTAGAGATTTATAGACATAGATGAGATAGATGATACAGAGAGATGATAGGTGATAGATAGATAGAGATAGATAGATAGATAGATAGATAGATAGATAGATAGATAAAAGATGACAGATTGATAAACAGGTGATATATATAGATGATAAAGATAGATGATAGACATAGTTGATAGATGAGATAGACAATGATAGAGAGATGATAGAGATGGATGGATGGATGGATGGATGGATGGATGGATAGATAGAGATGATAAATAGATGATAGATGGATAGGTCGATTGATGATAAACAGATAGGTGATAGAGATTGATAGATATAGATGAGATAATGATACAGAGAGATGATAAGAGGTGATAGATAGATGATAGATAGATAGATAGATAGATATAGATAGATAAAAGATGACAGATTGATATATATAGATGATAAAGATAGATGATAGACATAGTTGATAGATGAGATAGACAATGATAGAGAGATGATAGAGATGGATGGATGGATGGATAGATAGAAACATAGAGATATGATAGATGGATAGGTCGATTGATGATAGATAAACAGATAGGTGATAGAGATTGATAGATATAGATGAGATAGATAATGATACAGAGAGATGATAAGAGGTGATATATATAGATAAAGAGAGATGGAAGTTTGATGATAAGCAGGTGATATATATATATAGATGATAAAGATAGATGATAGACATAGTTGATAGATGAGATAGACAATGATAGAAAATGGTAGAGGTGATAGATACATACATATATACATACATACATACATACATACATACATACATACATACATACGATATATAGATGATAGATAGATCGATTGATGATAAACAGATAGGTGATAGAGATTAATAGATATAGATGAGATAGATAATGATAGAGAAATGATAGGTGATATATATAGATAAATATAGATAGATGATAGATTGATGATAAACAGGTGATATATATAGATAAAGATAGATGATAGACATAGTTGATAGATGCAATAGACAATGATAGAGGTGATAGATTGATTGATAGATAGATAGATAGATAAACAAAAACAAATGAAAAACTCAAAAGATCGGATTCCCTGGGCCACTGTTTTTTCCCCCCCCTCCTGCCGTCAAGTTTTCTATATTTCTAAATTTCCCCGAAAGCTACTGAGCCAATGGAGCAAGGGGAGGGTCAGAGAGGAGCCCTTGGCTCTCCGCGCCATCCTTGGCTGGGTACACTACTCCAAGTTGGCAAACTTTGGGGACATTTGTGTCAAAGGTGGAAGTTTTTTTTTTTAAATAAATAAATTAAAAACAGGCCTTTTGTAACCCCTGTACAGAATTCCTCCGGGCTGCGGGGGGTGTTTGAGACCATTATTCCGGGTGGATTTGGGGGTTTTTTTGGGAGGGAAAATAAAAATATTTGGGAAACGGTATCCGCGCGGATTCTCCCCCCGGGAGAACTCACATAAATGTTCCTCAATTCGTTGACCATGAATCGGATTTCGGCATATTCCGCTTCGTCGATCTCGTGGACCAGCTGGCGGTAGTCGCCCTGTTAAGCGAACGGAGAAGGAACAAGCCACGTTTTGAGGCGTTAACCGTGTTTGAATGCCGATCCCGGATGGCCCGGATTTGAATGGGAAAGGAGGGGGGGGGACTTACCACGTGGGGACTTTTGGCCGCTTTAGAAACCGCGTCGCCCCGTTCAGAATAATACCTAAGGAAGGACGAGAAACCGACTTTGATCTCGGGGAGTGAAGCACACACACACACCCTGTCACCGGGAGAGAAAGCGGGGTGGGAGTCCTGGGTTCGAATCCTCCCCCCCAACCTTGAAAGCTTTCTAGGAGGAGTCCCACCTGGTCTCTTCCTGTCCCCCCAACCTACCTCGCAGGGCTGTTTGTGAGGAACGGGCTAGAAAACAAGAGTTGGCGATTTCTAGTCCCGCTTAGTTAGGCGTGAAATCCAGCTGGGAGACTTTGGGCCAATCACCAGGACATGGGAGAGTTCTAGTCCTGCCTTAGGCATGGAAGCCCTTTGGGTGACTGGGCCAATCACCGGGAGAACTGGGAGTTCTAGTCCCACTTTAGTCATGAAATCCAGCTGGGTGACTGGGCCAATCTCCAGGAGACTGGGAGTTCTAGTCCCGTTTTAGCCATGAAAGCCAGCTGACTTTGGGCCAATCACCAGGAGACTGGGAGTTCTAGTCCCACTTTAGGCTGACTTTGGGCCAAACACCAGGAGACTGGGAGTTCTAGTCCCACTTTAGGCTGACTTTGGGCCAATCACCAGGAGACTGGGAGTTCTAGTCCCACTTTAGGCTGACTTTGGGCCAAACACCAGGAGACTGGGAGTTCTAGTCCCGTTTTAGCCATGAAAGCCAGCTGGCTTTGGCCCAATCACCAGGAGACTGGGAGTTCTAGTCCTGTTTTAGCCATGAAAGCCAGCTGACTTTGGGCCAATCACCAGGACACTGGGAGTTCTAGTCCCACTTTGGGTCAATCACCAGGAGACTGGGAGTTCTAGTTCCACTTTAGGCATGAAAGCCAGTTGGCTGACTTTGGGCCAATCACCAGGAGACTGGGAGTTCTAGTCCCACTTTAGGCTGACTTTGGGCCAATCACCAGGAGACTGGGAGTTCTAGTCCCGTTTTAGCCATGAAAGCCAGCTGACTTTGGCCCAATCACCAGGAGACTGGGAGTTCTAGTCCCACTTTAGGCTGACTTTGGGCCAATCACCAGGAGACTGGGAGTTCTAGTCCCGTTTTAGCCATGAAAGCCAGCTGACTTTGGCCCAATCACCAGGAGACTGGGAGTTCTAGTCCCACTTTAGGCTGACTTTGGGCCAATCACCAGGAGACTGGGAGTTCTAGTCCCACTTTAGACACGAAAGTCAGTTGGCTGACTTTGGCCCAATCTCCAGGAGACTGGGAGTTCTAGTTCCACATTAGGCAGGAAAGCCAGCTGGGTGACTTTGGATCAATCACCAGGAGAAGGTGAGTTCTAGTCCCGCCTCAGACACGAAAGTCAGCTGGGGAACTTTAGGCCAATCACCAGGAGAAGGTGACTTCTAGTCCTGCCTTAGACACGAATACGATCTGGATAATTTGCTTTTCATTGAAGGATTAACAATATGCCACTTCAGTGTTTCTCAACCTTCGCCATTTTGACTGGTACAGACTTCAACTCCCAGAATTCCTCAGCCGGAATGAGGAATTCTGGCTGAGGAATTCTGGGAGTTGAAGTCCACTCATCTTAAAGCTACCAAGCTCGGGGAAACCTGTCCCATATTATTATTATTATTATTTTCTCTCCACTGTGGTCGTAAGTTGAGGACTACCTATAAACCAGTTTTTTTTTTCTTTTAAAAAGAAAAAAAAAAGGCCGATGAGCTCAGCCTTTAAAAGCTCAGTCAGAAACGCCTACAAAATTACAGACACATAATTTTCAAACGCCGAGCCAAAATTAATCAAAGAAATAGACATAAAATAGGTTATTGGCTCGATTATTATGAATCATTAGGAAACTTGACATTATTGAAATCATGTGGAGTTTTCCCTTATGCCCAAGGCGTTTCACAGCTAAAGCACCCCCAATACAGATCCGCCTCGACTCACGACCACAATGGAACCCCATATTTCCGTCGCTAAGTGAAACAGTCGTTAAGTGAGGTTTGCCCCGTTTTACGACCTTCCTTGCTACAGACGTTAAGCGAATCATTGAGGTTACGCCAAGTCCCTACTTTCTGTGCCGCTGTAACTTCGGACGGTCGCTGAAGGAACCGTCGTAAATCGAGGACTATCTTCCTCACCCCGGTTTCTAGCATTTTGGGGGGTGGGTGAAACCCAAGAGGAGGCGTGTTTCCCATCCCTGCCAGGAAAACTATCTTAAAAAAAAAAAAAATCTGCGCTTTTGCCAATTGCAAATTGAGGCCTTGGTTCTCTTGGGATCCTGATGTAATTGAAGGCAAGAATTAATTGTTCTACCGGTCTCTCTCGTTGGGCCAGATCTTATTGTTCCATAATCTGATCGTTCGGAGACACGTCCCCGTTTAACACCGCTGGATCTCAGGGCAAGGGAGTTTAGAGCAGGAGGAACGAGGCGGATTTCCTTCGGAGTGACTTCCAATCAATCAATCAATCAATCTATCTCTATCTATCTATCTATCTATCTATCTATCTATCTATCATCTATCTATCTATCTATCTATCTATCTATCTATCTATCTATCTATCATCTATCTATCTATCATCTATCTATCTATATCTATCTATTATTCTATCTATCTAGCATCTATCTATCTATTATTCTATCTATCTAGCATCTATCTATCTATCTATCTATCTATCTATCATCTATCTATCTATCATCTATCTATCATCTATCTATCATCATCTATCATCTAACTATCATCTATCTATCTATTATTCTATCTATCATCTATCTATCTATCTATCTATCTATCTATCATCATCATCTATCATCTATCTATCTATCTATCTATCTAACATCTATCTATCTATCTATCTATCTATCTATCTATCTATCTATCTATCTATCATCATCATCTATCATCTAACTATCATCTATTATTCTATCTATCATCTATCTATCTTTCTATCTATCTATCTATCTATCTATCTATCTATCTATCATCATCTATCTATCATCTAACTATCATCTATCTATCTATTATTCTATCTATCATCTATCTATCATCTATCTATCTATCTATATATCTATCTATCTATCTATCTATCATCATCTATCTATCTATCTATCTATCTATCTATCTATCTATCATCATCTATCTATCTATCTATTATTCTATCTATCATCTATCTATCTATATATCTATCATCTATCTATCTATATATCTATCATCATCATCTATCTATCATCTAACTATCATCTATCTATTATTCTATCTATCTATCTATCTATCTATCTATCTATCTATCTATCTATCTATCTATCTATCTATCTATCTATCTATCTATCTATCTATCTATCTATCTATCTATCTATCTAGCTATCATCTATAAATGTGTGTCTGTGGGCGTGTGTCCCAGCACAACTCTGGAACGCCTCGAGCGATTTCAACCAAACTTGGTACACAGATGACTTCCTCTCCGGAAACCAATACTGTGGGGGGTAAGACACCCCTAACACCCCTGAGAGGCGTGCGTTCTGTTAAGATACAGCCTGTTGTGCCTTAAAATGGCTTCTACCGTACGGCCCTAAAATGGCTTCTACCGTACCGCCCAGTGGAGCTGCCATGGTAACGGCTTCGCAGTACTCTACAGGTGGGCTCCCTCTGTTGTGAATTGGGATAAATAAAGGCCCGAGCCAGGCCGGATTGAAAGCTAGTTTAGAAATAAAAAGAAAGGCCCAACTTCAAATATTAAAATGGAGTTTGAGGCCTGAAAGTTTAGCTCACCTGGACCAAAAACTCTTTTAAATCAGGGCAAAGCAGAGATTTAGGATGATTTTTTTTTTTTAGCCTCTTGAAAAGGGTTCTACATTCTCCACCTGCTCCACAGGTAAATCCTCGACTTACGACCTCAATCGAGTGCCGAATTTCCATTGCTAAAGAAGACATTCCTTAAGGTTTTGCCTCATTTTACCACCTTTCTCGCCACAGTGATTCAGTGAATGGTTGAACCCTGTTTTGGTAGGGGGGGGTTGGACTAGATGACCTAAAAGGTCCCTTCCAACTCTTGTTATTCGGAATCTCTGCAAGATTTAGCGACGCAGAGGTGGTATTCAGCCCCTCCCCTCCCCCCCACCCTCCTCCGGCGCTATGCCATCCTATTTAGGCACATTTTTTAGGCCGGGTGCATGCGCGGAAGGGGTGCGCGCCCGCAAACCGGTGGGAACAAAACGTGAAACCCATCGCTGGCTTCCCCATTAACTTCGCCTCGTCCGAAGGTCGCCAAAAGGGATCGCGCGACCGCGGGAATGCCGCGACCGTCGTAAATACGACTCAGTGGCCAAGTGTGTGAATTTGGGTCCCGTGACTGCGGGAGATGCGGCAAAGGTCGCTAAGTGTGAAAAGCGGTCATAAGCCTCTTCTCCTCCCCTGCCGTGATTTTTGACCCGTCACTAAACGAATCGTTGTTAACGATCTGTAATCTAGCCCGGCCTCTTTTGCTTTGAACCGGATATTCTGAAAAGCTGTGCAGGTTGCACAAACCACAGCTTTTCAGAATGTCAGGTTAGGAGCAAAGAGGGCCAGGTTTAAACTGTCATTCCAGCTCCACGGCCTGGGTGAGTTCGGACTCTTTTTTCTGGCCCGTTGCAAAGCAGGCAGAGAGAACTCTGCACGCGGCCCAAAGCTGGCTAGAAGAAAAACAGATGTGCCATAACAAAGGAAGGAAGGAGGGAAGGAAGGAGGGAAGGAGAAAAGAAAGGAGGGAAGGAAGGAGAGAAGGAAGGAGGGAAGGAGAGAAGGAGAGAAGGAAGGAGGGAAGGAAGGGGGAAGGAAGGAGGGAAGGTAGGAAGGAGAGAAAGGGAAGGAAGGAGGGAAGGAGAGAAGGAGAGAAGAAAGGAGGGAAGGAAGGGGGAAGGAAGGAGGGAAGGAAGAAGAGAAGGAGAGAAGAAAGGAGGGAAGGAAGGAGGGAAGGAAGGAGAGAAGGAGAGAAGAAAGGAGGGAAGGAAGAAGGAGAGAAGAAAGGAGGGAAGGAAGGGGGAAGGAAGGAGGAAAGGAGAGAAGAAAGGAGGGAAGGAAGGGGGAAGGAAGGAGGGAAGGAAGGAGGGAAGGAAGGAAGGAGAGAAGAAAGGGAAGGAAGGAGGGAAGGAGAGAAGGAGAGAATAAAGGAGGGAAGGAAGGGGGAAGGAAGGAGGGAAGGAAGAAGAGAAGGAGAGAAGAAAGGAGGGAAGGAAGAAGGAGAGAAGAAAGGAGGGAAGGAAGAGGGAAGGAAGGAGGGAAGGAAGGAGGGAAGGAAGGAAGGAGGGAAGGAAGGAAGGAGAAGGACAGAAGGAGGGAGGGAAGGAAGGAAGGAAGAAGTAGGATTGTTGTAAAATAAGATGGGTGTATGGGATGGTAAGAAAGCAATCTCAATTGTATTGTCAATTGTAGGGGAGAAAAATTGTTATAAATACTTATTATTAACAACAGTTATGAGATTATATAATTGTGAATGTATATATGAGAAATAAAAATTAAAAAAAACAAAGGAAGGAAGGAAGGAAGGAAGGAAGGAAGGAAGGAAGGAAGGCAGGCAGGCAGGCAGGGAGGAAGGAAGGAAGGAAGGAAGGAAGGAAGGAAGGAAGGAAGGAAGGAAGGAAGGAAGGAAGGCAGGCAGAAACCTTTACATGAAGGCGAAATAAAAGTGAAATAAACTATTTGGGAGTGTGAAAGGATTACAGGCAGCCCTTTACTTAAGAATCATTTCGTGATCGTCGAAGGTTACAAAAGCACTCCACAAAACCGACTTATGGATGTTTTTCACACTTAACGACCGATGGCAGCATCCCCAGGGTCACGGGATCTAAATTCAGGTGCTTTGACAACTGGCCTGTGATGCGCAGCGTCACAGATCCATATTTGCAACTTTTTTAATGCATTTATTTTTTGTGCAAAATCAACGAAGGAAGCCCGATTCGCTTAACGGCGGTGGGATTCGTTTAACGAAGGGGCCAAAATAAAAATCAAACCAAGGACTTTCGCCTGCTTCTTGACTCTGCCTTCAGACTTACTTGGAGATGTGTGTTTGAAACCCTTCCAGCTTCGTCCGAGCCGCGGTCAACAGTTCATAGACTTTTTCCTAGAATGGAGAGACAAAGAGAGAAGGGGAAAAAATAATAATAATTGAATTGTAATTAACAAGGGAATGCTGTGTTCCTCGAGCTCAGAGGCTTTAAGATGGGTGAGCTTCAACTCCCAGAATTACCCCTCCAGCATAGCTTGTGTAGGGTCAATTTATATATAGCTTGTAGAAGGTCAATTATAAATAAAGTTCTTTATAAGGTTATAAAGATAAATGAGATTGGAAAACATTGATCTAATGGTTGAAGACGGTATCTGAAAATCCGAGTGCCAACTTAAAACAATACAGAATAGGATACAATAGTATAGAATGAAAAACAGTATAGAATACAATAGAATATAGAGTCCTCCGGGATTGGGCGGCCTATAAATCTATTAAATAAATAAATCGATTAAATAAATAGAATATAGAAATAGAAAAGAATAGAATAGAACAGAATAGAATAAAAACAAGGTGGTGTTAACAACAGGAGGAAGGGATGGTAAATAAAGCAATCCAAACTGTACATTATAACTTATTAAAGGAAATAATAAATGTATAAGAATGATAAATGTAAAAAAGCAGAAGAATTATGTGGAATGTATACTTAAAATGCTATGTAAGAGAACAAAAATTTAAAAACAAAATTCTGAAGAAAAAAAATAGAAAATAGGATAGAATAGAATATAGAAGAGAACAGAGAATAGAATAGAATATAGAAAAGAATAGAAAATAGAGTATAGAAAATAGAACAGAAAATAGAATAGAATATAGAAATAAAAAAGAATAGAAAATAGAATACAGAATATAGAATAATATAGAATATAGAAAATAGAATAGAATATAGAATAGAAAATAGAATTGAATAAAGAAATAGAACAGAATAGAAATGGAATAGAATATAGAAATAGAAAAGAATAGAAAATAGAACAAAATAGAATACAAAATAGAATAGAATAGAATATAGAAATAGAATAGAAAATAGAATATAGAAGAGAATATAGAACAGAGAATAGAAAATAGAAAATAGAAGAGAATATAGAAGAGAATAAAAGAATATAGAAAAGAATGTAGAAGAGAATAGAACACAATAAAATAGAATATAGGAATGGAATGGAATAGAATAGAACAGAAATAGAATATTAAAATAAAATAGAATAGAAAATTGACTAGAATGTAGAAATATTGTGTATAGAAACAATGAAATAGAATATAGGAATGGAATAGAATAGAACAGAAACAGAATACAGAAATAGAATAGAATAGAAAATAGAACATAGAAGAGAATATAGAACAGAGAATAGAATATAGAAAATAGAAGAGAATAAAGAATATAGAAGAGAATGTAGAATAGAATAGAATACAATAAAATAGAATATAGGAATGGAATAGAATAGAACAGAAATAGAATATAGAAATAGAATATAGAAATAGAATAGAATAGAAAATAGACTAGAATATAGAAATAGAATAGAATATAGAAGAGAACAGAGAATAGAATATTGAAAATAGAAGAGAAAATAGAAGAATAAAAGAGAATGTAGAAGAGAATAGAACACATTAAAATAGAATATAGGAATGGAATGGAATAGAATACAACAGAAAGAATATAGAAATAGAATAGAAAATAGAATACAGACGAGAATATAGAAGAGAACAGAGAATAGAATATAGAAAATAGAAGAGAATATAGAAGAGAATAAAAGAGAATATAGAAGAGAATGTAGAATAGAATAGAACACAATAAAATAGAATATAGGAATGGAATAGAACAGAAATAGAATAGAATAGAAAATAGACTAGAATATAGAAATAGAATAGAAAATATAAAAGAAAAGAGAATATAGAATAGAATAGAATTCTTTATTGATCAAGTGTGATTGGACACACAAAGAATTTGTCATTGGTGCGTAAGTTCTCAGTATACATAAAAAATACAGGCAAGTAACGGGTTTCGGGACAAGAGACATCTCACCTGCACCGCCACCCCAAAATTATTCCCGTCTTCGATCCGGGGTACGAGGAGCTGCAGCCAGAGACAAATCTGGGGAAAGAGACAACAGATCGCAGCTAAGCGTCCTTTCGATGCCCAAGAAACCTTCGCCGGCAAACTCGCCAAGACAATTTAAACGAGGATTCCTCGCGATAGCTCACCACGTTCAGCTTCTCCTTGGCGCCCTGGATCTCCGGCTTGACGCGGTTCAGCAGAGCGGTGATCTTCTCGTTGTGGCAAACCGGGCCGCACGGCGGAGCTGGGGAAGGAGGAGAGAGAGAGAGAGACCAAGATTTGGGGGGAAGGAGGGGGGGCTTAAAGCAAAGACACCCCCTCCCCGGGAAAAAGATGGCTGCCCTTCCACGCTAGGGGTAAAACGGAAGCGGGAAAACGACCTCCCGGATGGGAAGGGAAAGAAGAGTTCTGTGGGGTTTTATTATCTGGTAGTCTTCCGACTTTGGAAGACGGAATCGCAGATTTGGAAGGGACCTCGGAGGTCTTCTAGTCCAACCCAAAACATCTGGTGGCAAGTTGTTCCACTGGTCAATCGTTCTCCTTGTCAGGAAATTTCTCCTTATTTTTAAAATATACTAGCCGATAACCCGGAGAAATAGGTACGTATTTAGTGTCACAACCCCTGGTATGCCCCAAAAGGAAGCAGTCTGCTTCCTCCCATATTTGGGCATACCAGGGGTTGTGACACTAAATACATACCGATTTCCCTGGCTCAGCTGATAAAGGAGGAGAACCTTGTGGCTTAGTGGTTAATACAACTGCTTAATATGTAATACAGCCCAGGTTCAAATCCCAGTAAGGGTATGGCTAGCTGATGAGAGCTAAATAGCTTGAAATAGATCTATACTAGTCTCCCTTTATTTATTTATTTATCAGTACAAATGCAACACTATCTATCTATCTATCTATCTATCTATCTATCTATCTATCTATCTATCTATCTATCCATCCATCCATCCATCCATCCATCCATCCATCATCTATTTATCATCTATCTATCATCTATCCATCATCTATCAATCTATCTATCTATCTATCTATCTATCTATCTATCTATCTATCATCTATCTATCTATCTATCTATCCATCCATCCATCCATCATCTATTTATCATCTATCTATCATCTATCCATCATCTATCAATCAATCAATCAATCAATCAATCTATCTATCATCTATCTATCTATCTATCTATCTATCTATCTATCTATCTATCTATCTATCTATCTATCTATCTATCTATCTATCTATCTATCTATATCTTCCTCAACTTATGACCACAATTGAGACAAACAAGACATTTGTTAAGAAAGTATTGCCCCACTTTATGACCTTTCTTGCTACAGTTGTTAAGCGAATCACTGCGGATGTTCAGTGAATGACACGGCCGTTGAGTGAATCAGGCTTCTCCATGGACTTGGCTCACTACATGGTCGTAAAAGGGGTTCACGTGAACCCAGGCTCATGCAACCGTCGTAAATAAGAGTCAACTGCCATTTTTTCCAAGGTGACTGTAACTTGGAATGGTCGCTAAACGAACTATTTAGTTATAAGTCAAGGACTACGGTCCCTGTATAGATTTCAATGGAGTTAAGAGCCAGAGTGCTGGGCTGAATGCACAAGATTGAAACTATGGGGAGTCCTCAACTTACGACCAGAATTGGCCCCTGAATTTCCATGGCGATGCCAGGCCAGATTGTTAAGGGAGCCCGGCCTGGTTTTACCACTTCTTTGGGCCACAGGTTGTTAAATGAATCACTGCGGTTATTAAGTGAAGCCTGTGGTCATTAAGCGAATCCAGTTTTCCCCGCCCCAGACTTGGTTTGCGAGAAGCTGGCAGGGAAGGAAAATACATGCTGGAAATTGGATCACATGACCGTGGAGATGTTGCGACGGTCGTAAGTGCGAGGACCTGTTATAAGTCACTTCCCCCCCAGTACAGGTAGCCCTCGACTTACAACAGTTCATTTAATGACCATTTGAGGTTACGCGGGCCCCCAAAGCAGTGACTTAGGACTATTTTTCATATTTACGACCTCATGCGATCTAAATTCAGATACTTGGCAACTGACTCGCCTTTATGACGGTCGCAGCCCGAAGTCCTGGGGGGAGGGGTGTCACGCGATCCCCTTTCGGCAACCTCCCGTCAAACAAAAACAACGAGGAGGCCCGTATTCCCTTCACAACCGGGCGATTCACTTAACAACCGCAGGAGTTCACTTAACGACGGTGGCCCAGAAAAATGGGGCGAAGCTCTCTTTTGAAAGGGACATCAATGCGGGGCCTCCACGGCGGCCAATGGAGGTCGAGGACTGCCTGTAATCTGGTCGCTAAATGAATCGCCGTGAAGCTGAGGACAGGCCTGTAAACTTGCTGAAACCAGCTAATAAACTGGATAATAAACGTTGGGATTCATAGCCAGAGATTAAAAGGGAAAACAGAAACCAGTTTCGCCCGTGGAAAGTTGCACAAAGAGATCTTGTTACTCAAGAAGGGACTTTTTAAATCATGGTGCAACGCTAAATTGCCTTCACACCCAGGCCCCGAGGCCTCTTCCCGCCTCGCTAAATCCTCCGCAGATTAGCTGCTCATCCGAGGAGCTGGGCTGCTTAGATGCTGTCTTGATCCTGTCATTTCATGGGATTGTCTTAGTTGGAGAAAAAAAAAAGATTCAAAAGTTTATAGAAGTTTTTTTTTTTTAAGCTTGGCCCCTTTAAGATGGGTGGACTTCAACTCCCAGAATTCCCCAGCCAGCATGGGAGGTAGTGACCTCAGCCATTTAAGATGGTGGACTTCAACTCCCAGAATTCCTCAGCCAGCATGGGAAGTAGCAACTTCACCAAGTTTAAGATGGGTGGACTTCAACTCCCAGAATTCCTCAGCCAGTATGGGAGATAGCAACCTCAGCCATTTAAGATGGTGGACTTCAAGTCCCAGAATTCCCCAGCCAGCATGGGAGGTAGCAACTTCTCTAAGTTTAAGATGGGAAACTCCCAGAATTCCTCAGCCAGTATGGGATATTGCAACCTCATCCACTTAAGATGGTGGACTTCAACTCCCAGAATTCCTCAGCCAGCATGGGAGGTAGCATCCAGCCACTTAAAATGGTGGACTTCAACTCCCAGAATTCCCCAGCCAGCATGGGAGGTAGCAACTTTAGTCACTTTAAGATGGTGGACTTCAACTCCCAGAATTCCCCAGCCAGCATGGGAGGTAGCGACCTCAGCCACTTAAGATGGTGGACTTCAACTCCCAGAATCCCTCAGCCAGCATGGGAGATAGCGACCTCAGCCACTTAAGATGGTGGACTTCAACTCCCAGAATTCCCCAGCCAGCATGGGAGATAGCGACCTCAGCCACTTAAGACGGCGGACTTCAACTCCCAGAATTTCCCAGCCAGCATGGTAGGTAGCGACCTTGGCCACTTAAGATGGTGGATGTCAACTCCCAGAATTCCCCAGCCAGCATGGGAGGTAGCTACTTCAACAAGTTTAAGATGGGTGGACTACAACTCCCAAAATTCCCTAGCCAGCATGGGAGGTAGCAACTTCAGTCACTTAAGATGGTGGACTTCAACTCCCAGAATCCCTCAGCCAGTATGGGATATTGCAACCTCATCCACTTAAGATGGTGGACTTCAACTCCCAGAATTCCTCAGCCAGCATGGGAGGTAGCAACTTTAGTCACTTTCAAGATGGTGGACTTCAACTCCCAGAATTCCCCAGCCAGCATGGGAGGTAGCAACCTCGGCCACTTAAGATGGTGGACTTCAACTCCCAGAATTCTTCAGTCAGCATGGGAGATAGCAACTTTGGTCACTTAAGATGGTGGACTTCAACTCCCAGAATTCTATGCTGGCTGGGGAATTCTGGGAGTTGAAGTCCACCCATCTTAAAGGGGCCAAGCTTGAAAAAACACCCGTAGAAGAATGTTTTTCCACCCAGGCCTCTTTTAAGATGGGTGGAGTTCAATTTTAATACACATTAAAAAGGGACAGAGGCGCATCAGTCGCGACTGCCATCTTGACTTTTTTGACCTTCCCCCAAAAAGGCCTCTCAACTACTTTGTACCTTTGTCTTCATCCTCTGATGCCTTCTTAGCACTCTTCTCTTCTTTTTTCTCCTCCTTCTCCTTCTCCTTCTCTTCTTTCTGCAGAGAGGGAGGGAGGAAAGGAAAGAGTATGGAGAGAAGGGAGGAGGGAAGGGGGGAAGAAAGGAAAGTATATGGAGAGAAAGTGTATGGAGAGAAGGGAGGAGGGAGGGAGGGGAGGAGGGAAGGAAGAAAGGAAAGGAGAGAGAGAGGAAGGAGGGAAGAAATGAAGGGTGAGAGGGAGAGAAGGAAGGAAGGGAAGAAGGGTGGGGGAAGGAAGGAAGGAGAGAGGGAAGAAAGGAGGAAGAAAGAAGGAAGGGACGAAGGGAAGAGAAAGGAGGGCAGGAAAAAATGAAGGTGGGAAGGAGAGAGGAGTGAGGGAGTGAGGAAGGAAGAAATGAAGGAAGGGAAGGGAAGAAGGAAGGGAGGCAGAGAAGGAAGGAAAGTGGGAGGGAGGGAGAGAAAGCAGGGAGGGAATTAAGGAAGAAGGGAAGGAAGGAGAAAGAAGGTGGGAATAAAGGAGGAAGAGAAGAGGGAGGGAGGGACGAAAGGAAGGAAAGAAAAAATGAAGGAAAGGATGGGGTGGGCGAAGGAAGGAAGGAGAGAGGGAAGAAATGAAGGAAGAAGAGAGGAGGGAAGGAGGGAAGAAGGGTGGGGGAAGGAAGGAGAGAGAAAGGAGGGAAGAAATGAAGAAAAGGAAGGGAAGAAGGAAGGAAGAATGAGGGAGAAGAAAAGGAAAGGCAGAACAATCGTGATTTACCTAACGGACGAATGAAATATCTCCAGCCCTCAGCCAGGAGTTTGACATCACAAGACCCACGAATAACATCCTGGCTTGTAGTAAACCCCGATGAAAATAACCCCCTTCCTCCTCCTTTTATCCTGGCTGTCCTCGATTCACTACCCCATTCATTTAGCGACACTTCAAACGGTCCTCACACTTCTGACCAGGGCAGCATCAAACACGATCAAACGTCGGGAGTCTTGGCCACTCCTTGGCACAAACCAAGGACTCGCTTAACGACCGTGTGCCCAACTTCACAACGGCAACGATTCGCTGAACCCCCGTGGCCAGCAAACTTCCTAAAATGAGGCCAACGCCTTCCTTGAACAGGTGTTTCGTTTAGTGACATACATTTGGGCTCCAGGGGGTTGTAAGTCGAGGACCCACCCGGGTTTAATCCTGGGGAAATTAATTTTGCAGGGCCTGCTGGAGAGTAAAATGCTCAAAAGAAACCGGCAGGGCAAAATGAGGGGGTGGAAGATTTAGGACACCCCAAAGCCGTTTCTCAACGGGGCAGGGCGGATTTTTTTAAAAATCCCAAGCGTTACTTAACCGTAAAAACGTGCCAAGAAATTTCTCTTTATCCCTCTGGGGATAAAGGAGAAGGTAGAAATTAAATCAGGGTGGAATCGTAACAGGATTCAGCTTCTTTTCTTGGGTTGAATCCCAGTTGGAAAGAAAGAAAGAAAGAAAGAAAGAAAGAAAGAAAAGAAAGAAAGAAAGAAAGAAAGAAAGAAAGAAAGAAAGAAAGAAAGAAAGAAAGAGGAAGGAAGAAAGAAAGAAAGAAAGAAAGAAGGAAGGAAGGAAGGAAGGAAGAAAGAAAGAAAGAAGAAAGAAAGAAAAGAAAGAAAGAAAGAAGAAAGAAAGAAGAAAGAAAGAAGAAAGAAAGAAAGAAAGAAAGGAAGGAAGAAAGAAAGGAAGAAAGAAAGGAAGAAAGAAAGAAAGAAAGAAAGAAAGAAGAAAGAAAGAAAGAAGAAAGAAGAAAGAAAGAAAGAAAGAAGAAAGAAAGAAGAAAGAAAGAAGAAAGAAAGAAAGAAAGAAAGGAAGAAAGAAAGGAAGAAAGAAAGAAAGAAGAAAGAAAGAAGAAAGAAAGAAAGAAAGAAAGAAAGAAGAAAGAAAGAAAGAAAGAAAGAAAGGAAGAAAGAAAGAAAGAAAGAAAGAAAGAAAGAAAGAAAGAAAGAAAGAAAAGGTTTGCCCATTTCTGAAACTTTGGCGGGGTCTCCTGGGGTCTCTTGGGGAGGGGGGGAAGCAGCTAAATCACCCGTCCCTGAAGAGATCTGTCTGGAGGGGGATCTGGGAAAAAGAATCAGCCTTTCGTTCCAGGACGCAATTCAAGGAATCCACTGGCTTTTCGGGATGTGAATCTGTCCAGGATGAAGAACAGTTACAAACAGTGTTTTGTCACTTTAAGAGGGGTGGACTTCAACTCCCAGAATTCCTTAGCCAGAATGTTTTAAGATGCATGGATTTCAACTCCCAGAATTCCCCAGCCAACATGCTTTAAGATGCATGGATTTCAACTCCCAGAATTCCTCAGCCAGCATGTTTTAAGATGGATGGACTCCAACTCCCAGAATTCCCCAGCCAGCATGTTTTAAGATGCATGGACTTCAACTCCCAGAATTCCTCAGCCAACATGTTTTAAGATGGATGGACTCCAACTCCCAGAATTCCCCAGCCAACATGCTTTAAGATGCATGGATTTCAACTCCCAGAATTCCTCAGCCAGCATGTTTTAAGATGCATGGACTTCAACTCCCAGAATTCCTCAGCCAACATGTTTTAAGATGGATGGACTCCAACTCCCAGAATTCCTCAGCCAACATGCTTTAAGATGCATGGAATTCCTCACAGCCAGCATGCTTTAAGATGGATGGACTTCAACTCCCAGAATTCCCTAGCCAACATGCTTTAAGATGCATGGACTTCAACTCCCAGAATTCCCCAGCCAACATGCTTTAAGATGCATGGACTTCAACTCCCAGAATTCCCCAGCCAGCATGCTTTAAAGATGATTGGACTTCAACTCCCAGAATTCCTCACAGCTAGCATGCTTTAAGATGTATAGACGTCAACTCCCAGAATTCTCCAGCCAGCAAGCTTTAAAGATGATTGGACTTCAACTCCCATAATGCTCCGGTCTTCCATGCTGGCTGGGGAATTCTGGGAGTTGAAGTCCACTCCTTTTAAAGTGGAGACAAGCTCTCTGCATGCTCACAGGCTTGTCAAAATAGCCATTTCAAAGCCCTCCTTTCCCTTCAAGGACTTTATGGGCAATTTAACGGTCAAACAAACCAGGATGACCAATAACTAACCCTCATCTGGTTTGCGAGCAATTCCAGTCACCAAGATTTGCCAGAGAAAAGTGAAGCCGTGGTTTTTTAACCAACCCAAAATATGTCCGGTCGTAACTGTGGGTCCTTTACTTACCTCCCGCTGTTTGCGACGTTCCTCGTCCTTTTTGGGATCCGGTACGGGGATATCTAATTCGGCGCGGAGCGAAACCAGATCTGCCACATTCAATTCAGGAGCCTAGAAAGAGAAAAAAGGGATATTTTGCTCCTGCTTGACATTTCTGAGTATCATCTCCTCATTTGGGGGCAAACGGGATTCGAACTCACAGCTCACTCGGTTTCCCGAATCTTTCAAAAGAATAAAGGAAGGTAGGAAGACTCCCAGGTGCGATACACAACAGTCCTCAAATTACAACCGCAAATGGGAGCAGAATGTCCGTCTCTAAACAAGGCGGCTGCTCTGTGAGTCACACCCAATTTTATGCCCTGGAGGGGGGGGGGGTTAAGCCTGGGCGTTAAGCGAATCACGCAGCTGTTAAGTGAATTCAGCTTCCCCCGTTGCAGCCCCCGGGAAGGTCGCAAAGCCCGTCACAATTACCGAACAGTTGCAAAGTGCCTGAATTTTAATCACGTAATCTTCAACGGTCGTAAGTTTGAGGACTGGCCATAAGTTCCTTTTTTTTTTTTAGCACTGCTGTAATTCGGAATAATCACTGTAGGGATGGTCGTAACTTGAGAACTGATGTTAGAATTGAACTTTGAAAATTTGGGATTGTTAGCTGGTTCAACGCTAGCAATTGCTGTTTTATCTACAGCTAGTCCTCGAGTTACGACCACAATGTCTGTTGCTAAGGGAAACAACTGTACTGATTCACTTAACAACTGTGTGGCTAACTGCACTGACTCACTTAACATCCGTGTGGCTAACAACTGCACTGATTCATTTAACAACCGTGTGACTAACAACTGTACTGATTCACTTAACAACCGTGTAGCTAACAACTGCACTGATTCATTTTAACATCCGTGTGACTAACAACTGCACTGATTCATTTAAGAACCGTGTGGCTGACAACTGCACTGATTCATTTAACATCTGTGTGGCTAACAACTGCACTGATTCATTTAACATCCCTGTGGCTAACAAATGCACTGATTCATTTAACAACCGTGTGACTAACAACTGTACTGATTCACTTAACAACCGTGTAGCTAACAACTGCACTGATTCATTTAACATCCGTGTGACTAACAACTGCACTGATTCATTTAACAACCGTGTGGCTGACAACTGCACTGATTCATTTAACATCTGTGTGGCTAACAAATGCACTGATTCACTTAACAACCGTGTGGCTAACAACTGCACTGATTCACTTAACAACCGTGTGGCTAACAACTGCACTGATTCATTTAACAACTGTGCGGCTAACAACTGCACTGATTCACTTAACAACCACGTGGATAATAACTGCACTGATTCATTTAACAACCGTGTGGCTTAGAACTGCACTGATTCATTTAACAACCGTGTGGCTAACAACTTCACTGATTCACTTAACAACTGTGTGGCTAACCACTGCTCTGATTCACTTAACAACTGTGGGAAGAAAGGTCGTAAAACGGGGCAAAACTCACTTTACAAATGTCTCGCTTCACAGGGCTCGACTGGTCGTAACTCGAGGACTATAGGTATGGCTTGGCTGTACATTTTGAGTGTTGTTGTCTTTTCTTGCAGGCAATTATATCCTTTTCAACGCCCCAATCATTCCCATCTTTTTATCTTTTTAATTTTCATTTTGCGCCCGAAGGCTGCCTTACCTTCAGAAAATTACTCAGTTCTACAACTTTCTCAGGAAATCTTCTGGCGACAAGTTCTTCCGCCTGAAGAAAGAGGGAAGAAAGGAAATATTAAAAGTTGGAAAGAATTTAAAACGATTTGCCGATGAAAAGAAGAAAAAGGTTCACCCAATCAGGTCTTTAACTCAAATAATGTCTTAGATGAAAAGAAATTAAAATATTTCAGGTGAAACGAAACGAAAATCATTTCACACTCAACGAAATGAAAAACGTTTGAGATGAAAAGTCGTTCACAATATTTTACGTGAAATGAAACAAAAGAAAAACATTTCAGATGAAACGAAATGAACAATATTTCACAGTAAATAAAATTCTTTTTACATAAAATGAAATGAAAAACATTTTATACTCAATGAAAAGAGAAATGTTTGAGGCGAAAAAGTCATTCAAAATATTTTACACGAAACCCAAAAAAACATTTCAGACTCGAGGAAATGAACAATGTTTTACATGAAATGAAAAATATTTCACAGTAAATGAATTTTTTTTTTACATGAAATGAAAGAACATTTTCCAATCAATGATATGCAAAACATTTCACAGTAAATGAAAATTCAAAACATTTCACATTAAATGAAATGTAAAACTTTTTATGACGACAATATTTTACAGGACTAAAAGGTTAGGTGCCGATAACCCACACCGGCAGCCATCTTTAAGTAGTAATAATAAATATTAATAACAATATTAATGAATAATTTATAAATCAGTCAGCCAGATGTTCAGGAATTGTTGTTGTTATTATTATTATTGGTGAACTAGAATTGCCAATCTTCCTAATTTCTGGCCCGTTTCATCTGAATGGGACTATGGACTTTCGGATTATTATTATTATTGTTGTTGTTGTACAATTGTATCACAGCGGCCAGTTGTTTCGCCGGATTTGGCATTGGTTACTAGTCGGGCCCCACCCAGGGGCCTAGGACGTCGTAACGTATTTTCGTAATATGCGTGCAGATCCAAGCAGTGCGGCTTTTTGCATTTGACTGATGGTGATTTTGTCAATTTTTAACTGTTTTAAATGTAATTCCAGTGCTTTTGGAATAGCACCCAGTGTGCCGATTACCACTGGAATTACCACTGCTGGTTTGTGCCATAGTCGTTGAATTTCGATTTTCAAGTCCTGGTATTTTGCGATTTTTTCATGTTCCTTCTTGTCGACCCTGCTATCACCTGGTATTGCGATGTCTATGATTGTGACCTTATTTTTCTCAACCAGTGTGATGTCTGGTGTATTATGCGCCAGTATTTTGTCCGTTTGTATACGGAAATCCCACAAGATCTTGATTTTCGGTGACTTTTTCGGGCTCAAAAACCCACCAGTTTGTTGCTGTTTTAACATTATAATTTTTGCACAAATTCCAATGGATCATTTGCGCTACTGAATTGTGCCGCGATTTATAATCAGTCTGCGTGATTTTTTTTTACAGCGGCTGAGGATGTGATCAACAGTTTCATCAGCTTCTTTGCAAAGTCTGCATTTGGCATCATCCGAGGATTTTTCGATTTTGGCCTTAATGGCATTTGTGCCGATAGCTTGTTCTTGCGCAGCCAGGATTAGTGACTCTGTTTCTTTCTTTAATGTACCTGTTGTTAACCATAACCAAGTTTGTTCACTGTCCACTTTATCTTTTATTTTCTCCAGAAATTGGCCATGCAAATGCTTTGTTCTGCCAACTCTCCATTCTTGATTTTATCGCATCTTTTCTGTATTCTTGTTTCGTCTGTTGGGCCTTCAGTAGATTTTTGTTCTTTACTTCGATTAATAAATGTTCTTGACTTTCTTTTAAATAATCAGCCAGTGCATGTTTTTCTTCTTCAACTGTTTGCTTCACTTGTAATAATCCTCTGCCGCCTGATTTTCGGGGCAGATATAGTCTATCAGTATCACCACGTGGATGTAAACTGTAGTGCATTGTCATTAGTTTCCTGGTTTTTCGGTCCAAAATGTCCAAATCAGCTTGTGTCCAGTTAACTATACCAGCTGTGTATCTTCTAACTGGTATTGCCCAGGTATTTATGGCCTTGATTGTATTTCCACCATTCAATTTAATTTCAAAATTTTCCTAACTCTGTTGGTGTATTCTCGCCTGACAATAGTTTTTAACTTCTCCATGCTTGATGTTATCCAACTGCAGAATGCCTAAGTATTTGTAGGCTTCATTTTCGTTGCATTTAATTAGTTGGCCATTGGGCATTTCAATTCCCTCACATGCAGTGATTTTGCCCCTTTTTATGGATACAATGGCGGATTTTCCCATGCCAAACCGCATTGAAATATCGGTGCTGAATACTCGGACTGTGTTTGTCAATGATTGGATTTCTGTTTCTGACTTTCCATAGAGTTTCAAATCATCCATATATAGTAAATGCGAAATTTTTTCCGCTTCTTTGGCTGTTTGGTAGCCTAATTTCAGCCACTTTATCTTTTATTTTTTCCAGAAATTGGCCATGAAGTGCTTTGTTCTACCAACTCTCCATTCTTGATTTTATCACATCTTTTCTGTTGTTGTTGTTGTTATTATTATTATTATTACTGAAATAGAATTGCCAATGTTCTTAATTTCTGGCCCTTTTCCTCTGAATGGAGCTGTGGACCATGGGCTATTAATAAGGTTCCACCACAAAACCGCGGACGACAAAATCGCGGTCGACGAAAGCGCGTATGTGACGTCATCACAGCGCGACGAAAAAGATCGAAAAATGTAAAAATAAAGCGAAAACCTTACCCTAACCCCCCCAAACCTAACCCTAAACCTAACCCTTAACCTAACCCTAAACCTAACCCTTAACCTAACGAAAAACCTAATGCTAACCCTTAACCTAACCCTAAACCTAACCCTTAACCTAACCCTAAACCTAACCCTAAACCTAACCCTTAACCTAACGAAAAACCTAATGCTAACCCTTAACCTAACCCTAAACCTAACCCTAAACCTAACCCTAAACCTAACCCTTAACCTAACCCTAAACCTAACTGTTAACGTAACGAAAAACCTAACGCTAACCCTTAACCTAACGCTAAACGTAACGCTAACGCTCTAAACCTAACCCTAACCCTAAACCTAACCCTAACCCTAACCCTTAACCTAACCCTTACCTTTATGTGAATCGGCTTGCTGTAATTTAATTTTTATTTCAATTTTTCGATCTTTTTCGTCGCGTTGTGATGATGTCACATACGCGATTTCGTCGACCGCGCTTTTGTGGAACGCGGTTTTGACGAGTCACGATTAATAATTATAATTACAATTTTATTCGATTTCCGTATGCCCTCGAAATTTGCTGGGGACGGGACGAAGGGGAGGGTGGAGCAATTGGAGGCCGATTATTCCCGTCCCCTCCCCAAGATTTTGAGGCGGGGGGGACCGCCGGGATGACACCGTACCCCAAATTTCTCACCTGGACGCAAAGTTTCTCCTTGAAGGAATTCACCTGGTCAAAGAGAAAGAGAAAGGAGGGTTAGGAATGAAAGGGGAAACCTTGGAAGCTGGCGCAGAAGAGGATCTCGGGCGCCTGGCCAGGGGATGGGACACCCGATCCCCCGCTACACCTGTTGGACTTCTCGCTCGGCCGAGCGTTTGACAGGGGACGGGATGAGGTGCCAAGGCAGCCCCTCCCGGCCAGCCTGAATGCTTTTGAACCAGCATTCAAGGCCCCGCCCCCCTCTTCGTTTTGGACCCCACAGCAATCCAACAGGTGAAGCGTTCTCTCTAACGCTCTTCCCCCCTCCTGCCCAATCCCCCCCTCCTAGACCCCCCCCAAAACAGTCCCCTCATTGTCTGCCTCCAATCTGGGGGTTCTGCTCCAACTTCTTCGGGGGGGGGGGCTCCCCCTTTTCTCCATTCTAGCAGGCCGCTCGGAATAATTCAACAGGTGAAGCTTTCTCTCCTCAAACATGTCCCTACCCCCCACCCCCCCACCCCCATCACACCCAGGATCCATGCCCCCCCGCCCCATTTTAGCAGCCCTCTCCCCCTGCCTGCTGGGAACAATCCAACAGGTGAAGCTTCCTCTCTACCACCCCTCCCCAAGACCTCCTCCCCTTTACCCCCCCCCCCCAAATCCTGAGTGGATTCCCTCCTTGCCTGCCTCTGATCCCGGGATCCAGCTCTGATTTCTCCCCCTACCCACCCAGGATCCTTTCCCTCCTCCCCTTCCCCATTTTAGCAGCGCCCCCCTACTACTAGCAGCAATCCAACAGGTGAAGCTTTGTTTTCCCCCCTCCCTCCCCATTTGAGGGCCCCTCCTTGCCAGCTGGGAGCAACCCAACAGGTGAAGCTTTCTCTCCCCCCCCTCCATTGTAGCACACCCCCCCCACTTGGAGCCATCCAACAGGTGAAGCTTTCTCCCCCCCCCCTCAATCCCACTTCCCCTTCTATTTTAGCAGAGCCCCTCCCTGCCTGCTGGGAGCAACCCAACAGGTGAAGCTGTCTCTTTTCCCCCACCCCTTCCCCCTTTTAGCAGGGCCCCTCCCTGCCTGCCAGGAACAATTCAACAGGTGAAGTTTTCTCTTTCCCTCACTCCCTTCCCCGTCTCCATTTCCGCAGCCCCCCCTACTGAGAACAATTCAACAGGTGAAGCTTTCTCTTTTTCCTCCCCACCCCTTCCCCATTTTAGCAGCCCCCACCCTGCTACTTCTGGCAGCAATCCAACAGGTAAAGTTTTCCCTTCTCTCCACCCTCTACTCATTTTAGCAGGGCCCCCTCCCTGCCTGCTGGGAGCAATCCAACAGGTGAAGCTTTCTCATCCCCCCTCCCCCTTCCCCCTTTTAGCAGGGCCCCCTCCCTGCCTGCCAAGAACAATTCAACAGGTGAAGCTTTCTCTTTCCCCCTTCCCCCTTTTAGCAGGGCCCCCTCCCTGCCTGCCAAGAGCAATTCAACAGGTGAAGCTTTCTCTTTCCCCCCTCCCCCTTTTAGCAGGGCCCCCTCCCTGCCTGCCAAGAACAATTCAACAGGTGAAGCTTTCTCATCCCCCCTCCCCTCCCCCATTTTAGCAGGGCCCCCTCCCTGCCTGCCAAGAACAATTCAACAGGTGAAGTTTTCTCTTTCCCCCTTCCCCCTTTTAGCAGGGCCCCCTCCCTGCCTGCCAAGAGCAATTCAACAGGTGAAGCTTTGTCTTTCCCCCCTCCCCCCTTTAGCAGGGCCCCCTCCCTGCCTGCCAAGAACGATTCAACAGGTGAAGCTTTCTCATCCCCCCTCCTCCTTCCCCCTTTTAGCAGGGCCCCCTCCCTGCCTGCCAAGAACAATTCAACAGGTGAAGTTTTCTCTTTCCCCCTCCCCCTTTGAGCAGGGCCCCCTCCCTGCCTGCCAAGAACAATTCAACAGGTGAAGCTTTCTCTTTCCCCCTCCCCCCTTTTAGCAGGGCCCCCCTCCCTGCCTGCCAAGAACAATTCAACAGGTGAAGCTTTCTCATCCCCCTCCCCTCCCCCCTTTGAGCAGGGCCCCCTCCCTGCCTGCCAAGAACAATTCAACAGGTGAAGCTTTCTCATCCCCCCTCCCCCCTTTTAGCAGGGCCCCCTCCCTGCCTGCCAGGAACAATTCAACAGGTGAAGCTTTCTCTTTTCCCCCACCCCCTTTTAGCAGGGCCCCCTCCCTGCCTGCTGGTAGCAATCCAACAGGTGAAGCTTCCTCTTTCTCCCCCCACTTCCCAACTTTAGCAATCCCCCCTTTTCTGGTAGCAATCCAACAGGTGAAGCTTCCTCTTTCTCCCCCCACTTCCCAACTTTAGCAATCCCCCCTTTTCTGGTAGCAATCCAACAGGTGAAGCTTCCTCTTTCTCCCCCCACTTCCCAACTTTAGCAATCCCCCCTTTTCTGGTAGCAATCCAACAGGTGAAGCTTCCTCTTTCTCCCCCCACTTCCCAACTTTAGCAATCCCCCCTTTTCTGGTAGCAATCCAACAGGTGAAGCTTCCTCTTTCTCCCCCCACTTCCCAACTTTAGCAATCCCCCTTTTCTGGTAGCAATCCAACAGGTGAAGCTTCCTCTTTCTCCCCCCACTTCCCAACTTTAGCAGCCCCCCCTTTTCTGGCAGCAACCCAACAGGTGAAGCTTCACACACACCCACCCCAAAAATCCCCTGCAGGCGGAAGTCCAACAGGGCAGGCCGCTCCCACGCGGTCCAGGCTTCCTTCCCGGGGCTTACCTGCGCCTCGCAGACGGGGGAGATCTCCAGGGTGGCCATCGGGAGGACGGAAGGGCTTGGTGGCGGTGGTGGAAAGAAGCGGGCTTTGGTGCACGTCCGAAAGGGCTGACCCGGGTTTTGGGGGACGTGGGACGGAGGGTCGGCTTGCAAAGGCGGCGGAGCGGAGACCGAACAGCGGCTGGGCGAGAAGCGAAAACGAAAGGGGAGAAGCGGGGAGGAGAGAGAGAGCAAGCGGGCAGGGCTTCCTCCTTCCCCGGGCCTGGGAGGCGGGGTCCACGGGGGGAGAGGCGGGTTGGGGGAAAAGGAAGGAAGGACGGGCGGGATCGGCAGGCCGCCATCCAACCGGGGCAGCCGC
>NW_028261384.1:139247687-139327687 GCF_051295495.1 Thamnophis sirtalis | reverse complement strand
CACTTCGTGATTATTTTAAGTTTCAGAGCTACTTATGATCCGGTTATAAGCCGCTCCCGTCCCAACAACTTGGCTGGGTTTACGGCCTTTGGCAGGGTGTCCCACATTCACCTGATTTACGACGATTTCCTTGAAACTGGTGGTCCCAACATGAAAAAAACCCTGGTGGACAATAGATTTGTTTAACGACCGCCTTAAAAAGAAAAGGTGGAAAAATCAAATATCGCTTAATTGAATTGGGTGGCCATGGAAACTCAATGAATGATTAAAAAAAAAAATCAGGCATGATCATTCAGTGATCCGCTTAACGACCGGCACAACTTACGACCATATTTCAGGGCTCAATTGCAGTTATAAATCAAGGACTTGTATGTTACAAGAAGCCGTTAAAGCTGGAAGAATGGACTACAGGTCAAATTACGACAGTTGCGCCCTAAATTCCCGTGGCTGTGAAACGCTTAAGGGAATTTTGTTGTGTCTTGCCACGGTTGTTAAGTGAATCACTGCAGTTGTTCAGTCAGTCACACAGGTTAAGTGAATCTGACTTTCCATGGACTTTGGGGGGGGGATCATGGGACTCTGGGTATGCTATAACCGTCATAAACATGAGTCCGTTTCCAAGCGTCTGAATTCTGATCATACGACCATGGGAAAACACTGCAACGGTCATTAAGTGTGAACAAGTCCCTTTCCCCCCACGATCTCGTCGCTTTGAAATGTCACGGAGCGAATGGTCGTACGTCGAGGACTAGCTGTGACCCTGGATGACCTCGTGCCAAGGAGACCTAGGTGTTCAAATGACGTTGGCAAGCTTTCCGTCGTTAAGATATATTTTGCAATTGGGGGCCGCAGATAAGGCAGTTGAATCGATAACGTTTCATCGCATAAAATAAAATGGATTTGCTTTATTTATTCCCCTAAGCTGATCGCTGCCAACCCACCTACCCAAAAAGACCCACACACAGACACACATACATTACTCACATGTTAAAGAAGTTGTGATGATTGGCAAAGATGGCCCGGGGATTGACGTAAAACTGAAGCAGGGGCCCAAAAATGACCACCGACGCCAGCCACAGGTGGTAAGCACGACGGAGGCCTGGCACCCCGA
This sequence comes from Thamnophis sirtalis, assembly GCF_051295495.1. Lineage (NCBI taxonomy): Eukaryota > Metazoa > Chordata > Lepidosauria > Squamata > Natricidae > Thamnophis > Thamnophis sirtalis. The sequence goes on along the minus strand of NW_028261384.1, from coordinate 139,326,576 downwards.
GAAGCCAAGCGTATTGGTTGCTCCAGAAAACCACCAGCGCCTGGCCCAGGGATTTGGCCCACCCGGCGCCCATGGCCAGCAGCGAGAAGGGCCTTTTAGGGGCCCGTCCTTCTGCCATCCCCTCCTCGGATCGCCCCACCTGAAGGAAGTGGGAGAGATGCCCCGGTTGGCAAGCGGGCAAGGAACCGAAGGAGAAAAGAGTCGACGGGAGAGGAAGAGGGGCTGGGGGCGGGGAGAACCCATGGCGTTTAAAATGACGCCCGGCGACAGCTGCGGGCATGTCGCCCAGCCGATGTGAAGGACAGAAGGGCACAATGGATTAGGAGACCGGCTGTCCCTTGCAGCCTTCGGCGGGGGGAAATCAAGGATTGGTTGGCAAGGATCTCAAAGAAGAAAAACGTTTTGCTCCTCGCTTGAACTCTGTGAGACACAGAAAGATCTCTTAGGTCGAGTACATTGTTCTGCTCGCCCTAAGAGATCTTTCATGCTTTCTTATCTCCTTCTATCCCTCCACTCCTTTCCGTCTTTCTCTTTTCCCCCCACTGGCCAAATTCTAAGAGGTTGGAAGTTGAGACTCAAACCCATCAGAAGAGAGTTGGAAGAGGGCCTTGTAGGTCATCTAGTCCAACCCGCTGTCCCGAGCTGCTTCGTCTTGCACCATACCCGTCGTCGATCCAATTTTTATCAACAACCGCGTGAAAAATGCGCGGTTGCGTTTCGTCTAAACTCGGTCCCTTAGATTTTGAAAGCGCGATGTTCTTCTTCTGCCTGGACCTCGTCTGCCTTCGATTTTCCCTTGGAGGATTAAGTGAAGGATGGCATATTTTTCCCGGGTGTCGCATCGCCTGCTCCGAAATATTCTAAACTTTCGTTTTATGGTTTTGAGTTCCCTTGGCTTTGCCACCTCCTCCTTTCCGACGTTGTTCCGGCTTATACGTAGAACAGCCGCCCGTCAATCCACATTTCAAATGCTGCTTCTAGTCCCGTGATAGCGAACTTGTGGCATGTGTGCCAGAGGTGGCACGCCGTCGCCAGCTGCTCTTCTGGTTTCTTGCCAGCTGGTCTTCGTGGACGTTTTCCAGACTATACACGCCACCCAGCTGGTCTTTCTAACGGTCTTTAGCAATAGCAGTTAGACTTATATACCGCTTCATAGGGCTTTCAGCCCTCCCTAAGTGGTTTACAGAGTCAGCATATCGCCCCCAACAACAATCCGGGTCCTCATTTTACCCACCTCGGAAGGATGGAAGGCTGAGTCAACCCTGAGCCGGTGAGATTTGAACAGCCGAACTGCAGACAGCTGAAGTAGCCTGCAGTGCTGCATTTAACCACTGCGCCACCTCGGCTCTTGTAGCAATAGCAGTTAGACTTATATACCGCTTCATGGGGCTTTCAGCCCTCTCTAAGCGGTTTACAGAGTCAGCATATTGCCCCCAACAACAATCCGGGTCCTCATTTCACCCACCTCGGAAGGATGGAAGGCTGAGTCAACCTTGAGCCGGTGAGATTTGAACAGCCGAACTGCAGTCAGCTGAGGTAGCCTGCAGTGCTACATTTAACCACTGCGCCACCTCGGCTCCCAATTCGTCCTCCCTTTGAACGAATTGTTGTACGTTGAGGACTAGCTGCATGCACGTGCGTTCTGGTTTGGGCCCTCGGTGCCAAAAAAGTTCACCCGAGTCTCTTCCAGTGGCTTTCTGTCAATAGACCCAACTCTCCCCTCTGTAGAGTAGAAAAGATATCACATCCGACATGCCAGATTTTCAATCTTGCTGCCCAAGCAGGAGTCCCAATATCTGTGGTGCCGAACCTATGGCACGCGTGCCGGAAACGGCACGCAGAGCTATCCTGCACAGGACATGCGGCTTCGCTGTCTCCCCTTCTGCGTTCCTGTGCACATACTCATGCTGGTCAGCTGGCCTTCGTGCGCGCAGGGGCGTCAAACCCTGGAAGAGCAGTGTTCCATGCGCGCTGGTACACCAAACAACTGGGTGTATCTGGGTACATCTGGGTGTTCTCCAGCTGCTTGTCGGCCGCACGTTGGGGTGCCAGCATGACAGAACGCTGGTCTCTTGCGGGATGGTTTTGCATGCTATTTCCGGCACGCGGTGACGAAAAAGGTTAGCGCTCACTGCCCTACGCCGTTCCAGAGAAATGATTCTCCGCTCTCTTCTTAAAAAGACTCCAGGGATGGCACGCCTGCAACATGCTGGTGGCAAGCAGTTCCATGGGTCAATTGTCTCCTTCAAGTTCTACGTTGAACCTCTGTCCTTGGAACAGCGGCGCAGAAATCCCACAACAAACCAAATTTCAACCACTTTTATTGAAGACAACGGACAGCGGTTTGCATCAGCCCTGAAATGGAGAGGGGAGGGAAAGACCCTCCCCCTTTCTACAAAACCTAGATTTGGAAGGGAGCCCCAGCATGGACCCCTCCCCTTGGTCGTCGTCCTCTTCCTAGGAGGCAGGACCCCTGGGGAAGGATTGTGAGTTGGGGGTGGGTGGGCTCCTTTTCCAACTAGAAAAAACAAACAAGGATTCCCGCGCCCCCCCGCTTTCACACGCTTTACAACACGCGGCTCTTTTCGCTCGCCCCTCCCATCCATTAATTTTTTTAAAAAAACTCTTTGGGTACCCCCAAAAGCCCCTTCTTTGCAAGGACCCTCCCCATTAATATGTACAGAGCAGGTGAGACCCCCCCCCACCTGTGAGGGTTTCGGAAAGAGAGCCGAGGGCGGGCCAACTGGGGCGACATCTTTTAAGGTTAAGGACAGCAAGACCTGCCTCCCCGTCCCTTCCAAGGAGCTCCCCCCAGCCCCAGAAGAGGCAGAAAGGGATCCCCCCAATTTTGGGTGTGTGACTCTGAGGGTGACTCGAAGAAGACATCGTCAGCATCTGGGAAGAAAAGATGGGCAGCTGGGAAGGAAGCGGCAACTGTCCCTCTGGCCACAAATGTGTCGCAGACATTTTTTGTGTCGCCCGACAAATATTGTGCAAGGACCCCTCCCCAGCCTGCAAAGGGGTGTGTGGCTTCAGCGAGCACTCGCCGTCGTCCCTCTGAGAAAAGAGGGGGAGCCATCTCAATCACACACCTCCCCCTCAAGGCTCTTCGGATCGTTTTGGGGCCTCTCGTGTCGTTCGGGGATCCCTTCTCTGTGGCTCAGATCGGAAGGAAACTGGATATTTCCCCTCCCCCAATCCCCCCCCCCGATAAGCTCCAGACCGAAGTCAAGTCTTGCAAGACGCCCCAAAATTATTGTGGGTGCGTTACACTTTTGTTGTGTGGGTAAAGGTGGCCAACGAATCTTGGCATTGCGGAGACCATCTGCAGGATTGCTGTTGGGGGCGATTTCCCCGTCATGATTCTATACCAGGAGGTTTTCTTCCAAGGGCCCATCTGGCTTTCCAACTGTAGCCCTCCAGATGTGAATTTTGGTGCCCCATATTCCTGGGCCAGCCGTTTCTCCCCGCCCCCCTCCATTCAGGATTCGTGGGACAGAGTCCAGCTCATCTAGAAGGATACAGAAATCAGCCCAGCAGGCACAAGGACATTCAGCGGTGTGGTTTTGCTGTTTTTTTCCCAGTCTGCTTTTTCGCGGTTATCCTTAGGATCTGACGACTGCGGGATGGTTATTTGTATCCTCAAGGTCACCGCCGCCAGAGGTTTTAGAGACGGGAGATCGGTTCATTTGAGAGGGGTGAGTTCATCCGAAGCGCCTTTCCTCCCCTCTCCCTTCTGGCGAAACACTCCCCCACCCCCGGAAATGATTGGTAACGCAAGACAGCGTTTCCCCCCCTCGCTCTTGGCCCCGAGCGGGTCCCAAACTGGAGGAAGGTGGCGAACAAGCGAGGGGGAAGGCTACTGATGTGGGGGGACAGCCAGCGGGGAATGCCTTTCTCGGGCGGTTAGGAGCTGCTGGGGGTTGCCGAGATCATCTTCGTCGTACTCCATTTGCTGATACTCCCAGAGACACACGTTTCCATCCCACTGCAAGAGAGAGGAGGGGAGAAGAGAAGAAAGGAAGATAAGGAGAGAGAAGAGAGAAGAAGAGAGAGGGGAGAAGAGAAGAGAGAAAGAGAAGCGGGAGAGAGAACAGTGATAGAGAGTGTGTGTTATTGTTTCTATTCAGAGATTACAGGTAGTCCTCAAATGTCAACTTTAATGGAGATTATTAGAATTGAAAGTGACTCGACCTGCTGACCCCGTGACCCAAAGGCCAGCCATTAATAGAACACAGTACAGGTAAGTCCTTGCTTTACGACCGCGGAGTAGAGCCCCAAATTTCTATTTCTAAGTTGTTAAGTGAGTTTCGAATTATCAAAGGCCATTCTTGGCCATCGTTAAGCCAATCACTGCCGTTGGTAAGTTAGTAACACGACGGTTAAAAGATATCTGGTTTCCCCATTCAACTTTGCTCGTCAGACGGTCGCCGGGGAGGGGGGGATCACGTGATCCCAGGGGACACTGGAACCGTCATATAAATATGAGTCAAAGGAGAAGGGTCTGAATTTGGATCACGGGGATGCTGCAACGGTCGTTAAGTTGGAGAGCATTTGAACAAACTGCATGACTGTCTGGTTTGGTGGCAGCAGTGCCTCAGATAGAAAGTCCCTACAGAGAGTGGTGAGGACAGCGGAGAAGATTATAGGAAGCTCGCTTCCCTTTATTCAGAATACCGCTTATAAGCGCTGTGTGCTTAGAGCTAGAAGCATTTATAGACCCCACACACCCACTTCACGGTCTGCTTCTGTTGCTCCCCTCTGGGAGGAGGTTTCAAAGTATTTCTAGCAGGAGTACCAGATTCTGTAACGGCTGTGTTCCCTAGGCCATCCTTTTGAGTAAACTCACCAAATTTGTTTTTCTCCCCATAAACATGCATACATTCGAGCTATACTGTGTTGTTTCTCCGTGTTGTGTAATATATGTGGGTATATACACATAGTTTTGTATTTATTTATTCATCTTGTCATGTTTATGTAGTGTAAAATTGGAGGTGGAGACCCTTTAAGACCTGGGTGCCATAAAATTTCATTTTTAATGTATGCCAAAGAGTGTACATTCGAAGTCACAATAGTTATTCTATTCTATATTCTATTCTATAATATTCTATTCTATTCTATATTCTACTATTCTATTTTCTATTCTATCCTCTATTCTATTTGCTATTCTATTTGCTATTCTATTCTATTTTCTACTCCATTTTCTATTCTCTATTCTATTCTATTTCCTATTTGCTATTCGATATTCTATTCTTTCTATTCTATATTATTCTTTCTATTCTATATTCTGCTCTCTTCTATTTTCTACTCTTTTCATTCTGTTTTCTATTCTATTCAATTTTCTATTCTATATTCTATACTATTTTCTATTCTATTCTGCATTTTATTCTATTCTGTATTCTATTCTATTCTATATTCTGTTTTCTATTCTATATTCTGTTCTATTCTATTTTCTACTCTTTTCTATTCAATTTTCTATTCTATATTCTATTCTATTTTCTATTCTATTCTGCATTCTCTTCTGTATTCTATTCTATATTCTGTTCTATTCTATTTTCTATTCTATATTCTGTTTTATTCTATTTTCTACTCTTTTCTATTCTGTTTTCTATTCTATTCAATTTTCTGTTCTATATTCTATTCTGCATTCTATTCTATTCTGTATTCTATTCTATTCTATATTCTGTTCTATTCTATTTTCTACTCTTTTCTATTCTGTTTTTTATTCTATTCTATTCTATTTTCTATTCTATTCTATTTTCTATTCTATTCTATTTTCTATTCAATTTTCTATTCTATATTCTATTCTATTTTCTATTCTATTCTGCATTCTCTTCTGTATTCTATTCTATATTCTGTTCTATTCTATTTTCTATTCTATATTCTGTTTTATTCTATTTTCTACTCTTTTCTATTCTGTTTTCTATTCTATTCAATTTTCTATTCTATATTCTATTCTGCATTCTATTCTATTCTGTATTCTATTCTATTCTATATTCTGTTCTATTCTATTTTCTACTCTTTTCTATTCTGTTTTTTATTCTATTCTATTCTATTTTCTATTCTATTTTCTATTCTATTCTATTTTCTATCCTATTCTATTTTCTATTCTATTCTATTTTCTATTCTATTCTATTTTCTATTCTATACTATTCTATTTTCTACTCTTTTCTATTCTGTTTTCTATTATATTCTATTCTATTTTCTATTCTATTCTATTTTCTATTCTATTCTATTTTCTATTCTATTCTATTTTCTATTCTATTCTATTTTCTATTTTATTCTATTTTCTATTCTATTCTATTTTCTATTCAATTTTCTATTCTATATTCTATTCTATTTTCTATTCTATTCTGCATTCTCTTCTGTATTCTATTCTATATTCTGTTCTATTCTATTTTCTATTCTATATTCTGTTTTATTCTATTTTCTACTCTTTTCTATTCTGTTTTCTATTCTATTCTATTTTCTATTCTATTCTATTTTCTATTCTATTCTATTTTCTATTCTATTCTATTTTCTATTCTATACTATTCTATTTTCTACTCTTTTCTATTCTGTTTTCTATTCTATTCTATTCTATTTTCTATTCTATTCTATTTTCTATTCTATTCTATTTTCTATTCTATTCTATTTTCTATTCTATTCTATTTTCTATTCTATTCTATTTTCTATTCTATTCTATTTTCTATTCTATTCTATTTTCTATTCTATTCTATTTTCTATTTTATTCTATTTTCTATTCTATTCTATTCTATTTTCTATTCTATACTATTCTATTTTCTACTCTTTTCTATTGTTTTCTATTCTATTTTCTATTTTATATTCTATTCTATTCTCTATTCTATTCTGTATTCTATTCTATTCTATATCCTCTTCTCTTCTACTCTACTCTACACTATTTTATTTTATAGTCCCTTCCCTTCTACTCTGCTTTGTTCTCTTCTCTGAATGCTCCTGTCACTTTTTCTCAGTGCTGTTGTCCCTTAATGATCGGTTGTAAAGTCAAAGACACCTCTAAACAATTTGGCGCTCTCTGGCTAGAAAAAGCTCTTTTGGACAAGTCGTAAAGCAAAGCGACACAACACAGCAACCGTGTGCTACTCCTCCTCCTCCTAAAGGTGAATGCCTCCACCCCCCCGCCCTGGGTTCCCAAAAACTCACCGAGCTACTAACAATCTTCTCCTCATACGGATGCCAACTCACATCCCGCACGCAGGCTTGGTGGTTGATCAGTTTCTTCACGATGAGGCCGCTCAGGAGATCGTAGACTGGGGTGGGGGGGTGCGCAAAAGGAGGGAAGAGAGAGGAAGGGCATCAATAGCCATGTAGGGTTAAGAGAGCAAGGGGGGAGGGAGGGAGAAGGAGAGGGAACCCCCCTGTTCTGGAGGATTTTGGGGGGGGGGGGCTGGCTCCGAGATTTGATTCTGGGTGAACTGGACTTCAGGCAGGCCAGTTAAAAAGACTGTCTCGTCAAATGTTTCAGGCATAAATAAAATTGGATATTTCCAAATTCTTGCTTGCCCTTTACGTCGACCTGAAATCTGGGAAATGTGAGCTTTCGTGCCTAAGGTAGGACTAGAACTCACAGGCACCGGGTGATTGGCTCAAAGTCACCCAGCCAGTTTTCATAACTAAGGTGAGACTAGACCTCACAGGCACCTGCCCAAATTCACCCAGGCGGCTTTCATGCCTAAAGTGGGACTAAAACTCGCCGGCACCTTAACCCAAATTCACCCAGCCGCTTTCATGCCTAAAGTGGGACTAGAACTCGCCAGCACCTGGTGATTAGCCCAAATTCACGCAGGCGACTTTTATGCCTAAGGTGGGACTAGAACTCGCCAGCACCTGGTGATTAGCCCAAATTCACTCAGGCGGCTTTCATGCCTAAAGTGGGACTAGAACTCGCCGGCACCTGGTGATTAGCCCAAATTCACCCAGGCCGCTTTCATGCCTAAAGTGGGACTAGAACTCGCCGGCACCTGGTGATTAGCCCAAATTCACGCAGGCGACTTTTATGCCTAAAGTGGGACTAGAACTCGCCGGCACCTGGTGATTAGCCCAAATTCACGCAGGCGGCTTTCATGACTAAGAGTAGGACTAGAACTCACCGGCACCTGGCGATCAGCCCAAAGTCACCCAGCCAGCGTTCATGCCAAAGGTGAGATTAGAAATCACCGGCACCTGGTGATTGGCTCAGTCACCCAGCCAAATTTCATAACTAAGGTGGGACTAGAACTCACCAGCACCCGGTGATTAGCCCAAACTCACCCAGGCGGCTTTCATGGCTAAAGCGGGACTGGAACTCACGATCTCTCGCTTTTAAGCCTGTGGCCTTAACCACTAGACCAAACTGGCTCTCAAATGTCATTTGACTTTTACTTGAGAGGTCTGCGACAAGAGATCCCAAGTGGATCCTTGGATCTCCTCTCCTGCCCAATCCCATTCCAGCACTCAAGTGAATTGAATGCAGCCGCGCGAGCGATACTGGGTGTACCTAGATACACCCATGTTACACCTATCCTCCGCGAGCTGCACTGGCTCCCTATCGGTCTCCGAACGGGCTTCAAGGTGCTAGTCATCACTTTTAAAGCCCTACATGGTTTAGGACCTGGCTACCTGAGAGACCACCTCCTGCCACATACCTCCCAACGACCAACAAGATCTCACAGGTTGGGCCTCCTCCGGGTGCCGTCGGCCGGACAATGCCGGCTGGCGGCCCCTCGGGGGAGGGCCTTCTCTGTAGCTGCTCCAGCCCTGTGGAACGATCTTCCCGTGGAGATCTGAACCCTTACCACTCTCCCGGCCTTCCGAAAAGCCACCAAAACCTGGCTGTTCCGGCAGGCCTGGGGCTGTTGATCAATGTCCAGCCCCACCTAGACAGAATGGATGGTGTGCAATTTTAATATCTGTAATTCTATTCTTAATTTTTTAAATGTTTTTTATCTTTATTATTATTATTGTAATGCGCTCTACAAGGGGCTGCCCTTGAAGAGTGTTCGAAGACTCCAATTAGTCCAGAATGCAGCCGCGCGAGGGATTGTGGGTGCACCAAGGTACACCCACGTTACACCTATCCTCCGCGAGCTGCACTGGCTACCTATTGGTCTCCGAATCCGCTTCAAGGTGCTGGTCGCTACCTATAAAGCCCTACATGGCATCGGACCTGGGTACCTGAGAGACCGCCTCCTGCCGATTGCCTCTCTCAGACCAATTAGATCTCACAGGTTAGGTCTCCTCCGGATTCCATCCGCCAGCCAATGTCGGCTGGCGACTCCCCGGGGGAGAGCCTTCTCTGTTGCAGCACCAGCCCTCTGGAACGAGCTCCCTGTTGAGATCCGGATCCTTACTACCCTCCCGGCCTTCCGCAAAGCCACCGACTCCTGGCTGTTCCAGCAGGCTGGGGGGAGCTGAGAAGCATCTACCTCCATAGAAATTGTGAATGTTGGTTTTGTTTTTAATATGTTGTCTTTGTCTTGTTCCCCCCTTTCCCTTGTCTTTTGTGAGCCGCCCGGAGTCCTCCGGGAGTGGGCGGCATACAAGACAAATAAATAAATAAATCTTCTCTGAAAGCCGCCCAGAGTCCTACGGGATTGGGCGGCATACAAATTTTATTAAATTTCAAATTTCAATTGCTCTAGATCTCCTGAGCTCGGAGGGCGTCCTGTTTCCCGAGCCACTTACCTACCACCCGCCCCGTGGAGCAGCCGCTGTAAATGTACTGCTGTCCCGTGCTGTGAGGAGGGGAGAACCGGCAGCGGATCAGGGTGTGGAGGACTCCATGACCACGGTAGGTCATGAGAGAAGTGTCACCTGGAAGTTTTGATTTACGTCGGGCTGTGGAAGGAAAGGAAAGGAAGGATTAGGTGGGTCCAACCTAAACTTTTACCTATTCACCTCCGCCCCCTGCCTTTTATCCCCAGATTTAGGGTGGGGCTTTGCTAGCAGTGGTGGCTCTTTCGTCCCGAGGACCGGCCCATAGATTTCCATTGCTCTCCTCTCCTCTGCCTTCTGCTCATACACACATCAGGATCTGGACCCATCTGTTCTTCCTCATCAGCCACCTCCAGATCTGGGGGCTGTTGACTCTCCATCTGAGGGCTGACGGACAGCCCGTGCTTTGCCTCTCTCTCTCTCTCTCTCTGCCAGCTCCACTCCCTCTTCCCTCTCGGAGCTCTCAGGTTGCCTTGCTGCTGACCCTGACTCCCACACCTCATCCGATTCAGCTGCTGGAGGGGCCGGTAGCTGACAGACCACAAGGCATGTATACACTGCCTTCACTCCTGCTTCTGTCAGGTTTCCGAAAGATGCCCTAATTAATTCATGCGCCTCGAGCCAAGTTTCAAAAGAAAACCAGTCATTTATTAGGAACAACATTTTGGCAATACCCTATTGCAGTTAGATCTAAACCTCATTTGAATTACGGCTGAACTTTACTACCCCTCCCCTCAGTCTGTGTCATAAATCTCATTCACCAATGAGGTGCACACCTCACAAGCCTGCTGTAGTAATCTGAGATCCGACTCTAGCCGAAGGTATGTGTGGAATGCGCTCCCATCCTTTCCTCACCATGGCAACTTTACAGCTTCTTCCGTTAAAGAGGGGAAGTGGGGGGGGGCATACCTTTTTTGGGTACCTGTTGCCAGCGATAATCCCAGATCTGCTGAGTGACAGCGTGCCGGGATGCTTCGAGGCCCTCCTGGCCCGAGAATTTGCGCATGTCCCACAGCTTAATGGTCTGGTCCTTGGAGTTGGAGATGAGGTACCGAGCGTCTCCCTGAGGGAAGAAGACAACAGCAGTTCAGGAAACCCTTTGGATTCCTTCATCCTAAAGTTCAAAACAAACTTAAAACTTCTTTAAAGGCCGTCTCTAAAGAACCACATCTGGGGGACGGATGGATGACGAAAGGAACCTTAATTCAGAATTTTCTCTGCTTCCTGGAATGATTCATTCAATTTTGAAAGGTGCTTTATAACAGTGGCTATGTTTTCCCTGGGAGTCTGGAATAGAATCACAAGGGTTGGAAGGGACCTTGGAGGTCTTCTAGTCCAACCCCTTCCTTAGGCAGGAAAACCCTTCTGACAAATATTTCTCCAATCTTTTCTTAAAACTTTCAATGTCGGAGCATTCACAACCCCTGGAGGCAAGTTGTTCCACTGATGAATTCTTCTGTTTTAAATCAAGTCATCCAGATTCCAGGCATTTTTTTTAAAAAAAGGAAAATAAATAAACAGTTTCTGGTTGTGCAGAATCTGGGATGAGATCTTTAAAAGGGAAAGGACCCCTGAGGATTTTCTTAAACCAGTTTTCTAGTGACCACCAAATATGGCTGCAACTGTCTCTGAGAAAAGCTTTAGACCAGGGTGTCAAACCTTGGCCACGCTGGCTGGGGAATTCTGGGAGTTGAAGTCCCCAAGTCTTAAAGTTGCTTTAGGCTAAGAGGGAGCTGGCTGGGGAAATTCTGGGAGTTGAAGTCCCCAAGTCTTAAAGTTGCTTTAGGCTAAGAGGGAGCTGGCTGGGGAAATTCTGGGAGTTGAAGTCCGCAAGTCCTTTAAAAGTTGCCAAGGTTGGACATTTCTGCTTTCGGCTAAGCAGGAGCTGGGCTCACCTTACTGTCGATGAAAGTGATACCGTCCTGGTGCCCTGCCAAGATCCCCACCGGCTGGGGGTCATCCTCTCGCATGGTGCGCCGGTCCCACACTTTGCAGATAGCGTCGTCGCCTCCTGAGAAGACAATGTGGGAGCTGTTGTCCGCGAAAGCGACGGCATTGACGTCATCTTCGTGGGCCTCGATCTGCGGGGAAGGGAGCCAAGGAAACGGAGGCAAGGAAGGAAGGAAGGAGATTTCAGCGGGAGAACGCAAGTATGCGGTGCATATCTCAGATTTGATGGGTTCACCTGATCTGGAAGGCAGTTAAACTCTACAGAGGCCACATTGAATAGAATAGGATAGGAGTAGAGTAGAATAGAATTTAGAATAGAATTTAGAATAGAATAGAATTTAGAATAGAATTTAGAATAGAATAGAATTTAGAATAAAATAGAATTTGGAATAGAATTTAGAATTTGGAATAGAATTTAGAATAGAATAGAATTTAAAATAGAATAGAATTTAGAGTAGAATTTAGAATAGAATAGGTTTTATAATAGAATAGAATTTAGAATAGAATTTAGAATAGAATTTAGAATAGAATTTAGAATAGAATAGAATTTAGAATAGGAATTTAGAATAGAATAGAATTTGGAATAGAATTTGGAATAGAATTTAGAATATAATTTAGAATAGAATAGGATTTAGAATAGGATTTAGAATAGAATAGAATTTAAAATAGAATAGAATTTAGAGTAGAATTTAGAATAGAATAGGTTTTATAATAGAATAGAATTTAGAATAGAATTTAGAATAGAATAGAATTTAGAATAGGAATTTAGAATAGAATAGAATTTGGAATAGAATTTGGAATAGAATTTAGAATTTGGAATAGAATTTGGAATAGAATTTAGAATAGAATAGGATTTAGAATAGAATAGGATTTAGAATAGAATAGAATTTAGAATAGAATAGGATTTAGAATAGAATAGGATTTAGAATAGGAATTTAGAATAGAATAGGAATTTAGAATAGAATAGAATTTATAATAGAATTTATAATAGAATAGGATTTATAATAGAAAAGAATTTATAATAGAATAGAATTTAGAATAGAATAGAATTTAGAATAGAATAGAATTTAGAATAGAATAGAATTTAGAATAGAATAGAATAGAATTTAGAATAGAATTTAGAATTTAGAATAGAATTTAGAATAGAATAGGATTTAGAATAGAATTTAGAATTTAGAATAGAATTTAGAATTTAGAATAGAATAGGATTTAGAATAGAATAGAATTTAGAATAGAATAGAATTTAGAATAGAATTTAGAATTTAGAATAGAATTTAGAATTTAGAATAGAATAGAATTTAGAATAGAATTTAGAATTTAGAATAGAATTTAGAATTTAGAATAGAATAGGATTTAGAATAGAATAGGATTTAGAATAGAATAGAATTTAGAATAGAATAGAATTTAGAATAGAATTTAGAATTTAGAATAGAATTTAGAATTTAGAATAGAATAGGATTTAGAATAGAATAGGATTTAGAATAGAATAGAATTTTGAATAGAATAGAATAGGATTTAGAATAGAATAGAATAGGCAGAGTAGAGTAGACTAAACTAACAGTGTTGGATGGGACCTTGGAGGTCTTCTAGTCTATTTCCACGGAGGAAATACCAAGCTCAGCTTGGAAGCGGGGGGCACATATGTGGGTGTTGTGTGCACATGTGTATGGGGGGATGGTCTCTGGATTACAGATGCCGGCAGGCTCAGGCGCTATTGTGCACGCGCCCTCGCATTGTTGGCACTGGACAACACCACAAACGGTTAGCCCTCCCTGATCTAGTTAGAGCTGAAGAAGCTCCGTGGATGAGAAGCGAAGGGCCTTCAAAGGAAAACCAGCCCGTCCAGCTGCCTCCTGGAACAAGCCAACTGTGGGACAAGTGTGACCTGGATGAGGGAGACTCGCTCTAGGCATCGATCCCCGAGTACCTTAAGCGTCCGCTTATTCTGCTCCATGTCAAACACGTAGACGCAGCCGTAGTTGGCCCTGTGGACAGAGAATAAAGAATAACAAGGTCAATGCGCGAGGACACACACACACACACACACACACACACACACACACACACACAGAGTGGTCACAGCAAAGGGCTTCGGTAACAACCTTGCACAAGAGAAGAACAGCCCTGGACTTACGACAACCACAGTCGAAGCCCAGAATTTCTACCGCTAAGGCTTCAGGCGGTTGTTCAAAGTGAGTCCTGCCCCGCTTGAAACCTCCCTTGCCACGGCTGTTAAGTGAGTAACGCGGTTGTTAAGTGAGTCGGGCTTCTCCATTGACCCGGCTCCTCCAGGAGGTCGCCAAAAGGGGGTCGTGTGACCTTGGGAACCCAGCAACGGTCGTTAAGTCTGAACCGGTGGCCAAGCGTCTGGATGTTGATTCCCCCTGATCGTGGGGATGCTGCGGCGGGGTTTTAAGTGTGAGTAACCGGTCGTTAAGTCAGTTTTGTCAGTGCCGTGGTCACTTCAAACGGTCACTAAATGAATGGCCGTCAGTTGCGGGAGCAAAAAGCAAAGCATTTAAACTTTAGTCACGGCTGGGCCTGTTTTGCCTTTGGGCTTCCAAGGGGCCTTCAAAGCAAAGGCCAGAAATGGGGCTCTGGCGGCTTTCTCTTCCACTAAGAGCGGGCGCAGACAGAGGGGCATCACTTCCTGGCCTCCAAACAGGAGGGGTGAAGACCGAGCGACGGAGGGAGGAAGAGAGGAGAGAAAGAGGGGAGGGAGGGACGAAGAGAGGGATGGAGAGAGACAGAGGGAGGGAGAGAGGGGGGAGTGACAGAGGAAGAGAGCGAGGTGGACAGAGGGACGGAGACAGGGATGGAGAGAGAGGGAGAGAGAGAGGTATGAAAAGAGGGAGGAGGGATGGAGAGAGAGAGTGATGGGGAGGGAAGGAGGGAGAGAGGAAGGGGGAGAGGGAGGGACAGAGGAAAGGAGCGAGATGGACAGAGGGACAGAGACAGGGAGGGAGAGAGAGGGAGGGAGAGGTATGAAAAGAGGGAGGAGGGATGGGGAGAGAGCGTGATGGGGAGGGAAGGAGGGAGAGAGGGAGGGGGAGAGGGAGGGACAGAGGAAGAGAGAGAGAGGGACAGAGGGATGGAGACGGGGAGGGAGAGGGAGGGAGGGAGAGAAGGAGGAAGAGCAGGAGGGAGAGAGGTATGAAAAGAGGGGGGAGGGAGGGAGGGAGAGAGTGATGGGGAGGGGGAGAAAGAGAAAGGGACAGAGGAAGAGAGTGGGAAGGAGAGAGGGTGGTAGACAGAGAGAGAGGGGAGGTAGAGAGCGAGAAGGATAGAGGGATAGCGAGAGACAGAAGGGAGAGAGAGACAGAAAAAAGGAGAGGGAGGGCGGGGTGGAGAGAGAGGGAGGAAGAGAGAGTGGGAGGAAGGGAGGAAGAGAGTGGGAGAGAGAGAGGTATGAAGAGAGGGGGGGAGGGAAAAGGAGGGAGTGAGCAAGGGATGGAGGAAGAGAGCAGAAGGGAGACAGAGAGAGAGAGAGGAGAGGGAGGGCGGGGTGGAGAGAAGGAGGAAGGGAGGAAGAGAGTGGGAGAGAGAGAGGTATGAAGAGAGGGGGGAGGGGGAGGGAGAGAGCGAGGGATGGAGGAAGAGAGACAGAAGGGAGAGAAAGAGAGAGAGAGTTGAGCTAGAAGACTTTGTTTCTCTCCAAAGAAAAAACTTAGGCACTTTTTTTAAAGGGGGGATAGGACTGTTTCCCGAACGGCCAGCTTACCCGCCAAGCACTTCCCTCCCATCCGAGGAGACCGCCAGGGAAAAGACCGCAAAACGGCGTTCGTCGGGCCTGCGAAGAAGAGAAAGGCGTTATGCCAGGTGCTAGGGTGCATCTCCGTTGTTCGACGGGGCCAGCCTGTGCGTGTGTGTTGTCCTCTTTACCTCAAGTCCAGGGCGGTCTGGGTCTCACTCTCCCCGTAGATGTTGCAGATGTGAACTAAAGAGAAGAAGGGAGCAAGGGCTAGTACAGACTACCTGGAGGCAACCCAGTTTTCCCCCCTAAAGGTTCCCCTCGCACATTTCTCCTAGTCGTTCCCGACTCTAGGGGGCGGTGCTCATCTCCGTTTCAAAGCCAAAGAGCCGGCGCTGTCCGAAGACGTCTCCCTGGTCCTGTGGCCAGTGTGACTCAACTCTCGAAGGCTCACAGAATAGCAATAGCAGTTAGACTTATATACCGCTTCATAGGGCTTTCAGCCCTCTCTAAGCGGTTTACAGAGTCAGCATATCGCCCCCACAGTCTAGGTCCTCATTTCACCCACCTCGGAAGGATGGAAGGCTGAGTCAACCTTGAGCCGGTGAGATTTGAACCGCTGAACTGCAGATAGCAGTTAGCTGAAGTGGCCTGCAGTGCTGCACTCTAACCACTGCGCCACCTCGGCTCTTGGCTTGGTGGGAACGCTGTGACCTTCCCACCAAAGGTGGTTCCTATTTTTCTACCTGCATTTTACGTGCTTTGGAACTGCTAGGTTGGCAGAAGCTGGGACAAGGAACGGGAGCTCCCTCCGTTACGCGACACTAGAGATTCGGACTGCCGACCTTTCTGATTGACAAGCTCAGCGTCTTAGCCACTGAGCCACCGCGTCCCTAGCGCCATATAAACTCACTGTAGTCTGACCAGCTGGAGTAGAGGAAGTGTGTCCTGTCAGGGGTGAAAGCTACGTCCAGTACGCTCCAGCCGACGTCTCGGGCTTTGACACTCCGGAAGTTCCGGAAGGCTCCATAGGCGCAGTCGTATAAGCGGATTCGCTGGTCTGAAGGAGGGGGGGAGGAGGGAAACAGAAAATTTTAATTCTGGGTCGCAAGTAGCCCCAAGGTAGCCCCATCGTAACTCTACATGGTTGCTAAGCGATCCGTCGTTAAGTCCTGAGGCTCCAAGTGGTTGTAAGTTGAGGACAGTCAACCCGGAAGCGAACCTGACTGAGGCCATCTTTTGAGGCTTCGCGGTTGCCAACAAAAGGGAGGGGGAGAAAGGGAGGGTGGAAATGGAGATTAGCTTGGCTTTGTGGTCAAAGCAAAAGGTTTTCTTGTGGGAACCAAGGTCATTCCAACAGGTGGCTGAGAAGAGGAGTGGAGTAACCAAGCAACCTGCTAGCACCATCATTGGACAAAGGGACCGAGGACCTGCGGGGAAATGGGGAACGATTCTTTTTTAAATTAGGTGAAAACCGCAGGAACTTTCAGAGCCGGTTTTCACCAGTTGTGCCAATATGATGTACCCAATAAATTCGTTCTTTGAGGAATCTACCTGCCCCAGAGTTCGGCTTTCTATGGGTGCATTACTGGGACTATCGGTATCCTGCAACATTCTCTTCCCATAAAGCAGGGGTGTCAAACTTAAGTCCCATGGCCCACATCCGGCCCGCGGTGTGCTTAGATTCTGGTCCACAGGGCTGCCCTAGAATCAGCCCACAGTGCTTCTGCCAGACAAAACGGAGCTCGGGAGGGCTACGCGAGGCCCTCCCGAGCTCTGTTGTGACCCACCAGTTGTGGCCCGCCAATGGCCAATGGAGCTGCCAGCAGATTAGGACAGCGAGGAGGTTGGGGGCCAGTCCTGGAGTCTGGGGAAAGCTCTGATGAGGGCTCTGTGTCGGAGGCAGAGTTGGGGCTAGGGCAACTGACAGTTATTAGCTGCCTTCGGAGTCGGAGACCAGCAGAAGAAAAGCTGGAGCGTGTTCCTGATATGCGCATGCGCAGAGTTGCCAGACGACGGGAACAGCTAAAGAACAAGGGTTGACTTGGGAGTAAGGCCACAGGTGGACGGTGGATGGCCCCTCCCAGAGGGAATAAAAGAGGAGCGACAGGGGAGTGGAGTTTGCAGGAGACAATTTGTTCATTCCTGCATTCTTGCCCAGTATGAATGATATCGGCCTTGGCCACTCTCCAAGCCTCATAAAGGTCGGTAACAAGTTGATAGATGGAAGAATATAACTTAAAACTAGTTAAACTTAGTGAAATTTAGTAATAATAGATATAATTAAATAAATAACTGATAATGATAATAATGTATACAATGTGTAGTGTTATGATAAGTAATAATTGGATATCAATATTGAATGGTACCTATGAAAGGAAGATTAGAAATCCTTTTGGATTATATACAAAAGTTAATAAAAAAAGAATTAAGTAACTTAAAACTAGTTAAACAGTGAAATTTAGTAATAATAGATATAATTAAGTAAATAATTGATAATGATGATAATAATGTATACAATGTGTAGTGTTACGATAAGTAATAATTGGATATCAATATTGAATGGTACCTATGAAAGGAAGATTAGAAATCCTTTTGGATTATATACAAAAGTTAATAAAAAAAGAATTAAGTAACTTAAAACTAGTTAAACAGTGAAATTTAGTAATAATAGATATAATTAAATAACTAATTGATAATGATGATAATAATGTATACAATGTGTAGTGTTACGATAAGTAATAATTGGATATCAATATTGAATGGTACCTATGAAAGGAAGATTAGAAATCCTTTTGGATTATATACAAAAGTTAATAAAAAAAGAATTAAGTAACAAAACTAGTTAAACAGTGAAATTTAGTAATAATGGATATAATTAAATAAATAATTGATGATAATAATGTATGCATGTGTATTGTTATGATAAGTAATAATTGGATATCAATATTGAATGGTACCTATGAAAGGAAGATTAGAAATCCTTTTGGATTATATACAAAAGTTAATAAAAAAAAGAATTAAGTAACTTAAAACTAGTTAAACAGTGAAATTTAGTAATAATAGATATAATTAAATAAATAATTGATAATGATGATGATAATGTATACAATGTGTAGTGTTACAATAAGTAATAATTGGATATCAATATTGAATGGTACCTATGAAAGGAAGATTAGAAATTCTTTTGGATTATATACAAAAGTTAATAAAAAAAGAATTAAGTTAGATACAGTTAAGTTTTGATTATTAGGGGGGAAATGTTATGATACAGTATAGTCAAATAAAGGAGGGATAATGATGACAATCTATCTATCTATCTATCTATCTATCTATCTATCTATCATCTATCTATCTATCTATCTATCTATCTATCTATCTATCTATCTATCTATCTATCTATCTATCTATCTATCTATCTATCTATCTATCTATCTATCTGAGTATAATGTAAGGAAACTAGATGAAAATTGCCAACAGCGATTTGGAAAGGAGGATTAGAAAAGTCTGTTATTAAATATTATGGATGTTTAGCTAGAATAGGACATAAGGATTCAGTGTTATTGGAGGATTTTAGAAATATTAAATGAAATGCCAATATGTGGTTATGTATTAAATTTCGGTATATTTTATGATGAAGGACGTTTAAACAATTATAGTCAAACCTAAATGGAGGTATAAGAGTAACATGTATAAATATTTGAGTTAAAATACTTGAGTTAAAATGAATTATGCTTGATGACTGTGGAAGAGACGCACGAAAACCTTTTGTAACCAACTGATGCACTTTCTACAGTATGTAAAGAAGGAAGATTTTATGTGTTGTGTTTGTTTTGAAAAAAAAATCTAAAACAAATAAAAGTCAGTAATTTTGAACTATCTCGAAAGACTGCGGGAGAGGAAAGATTTTGCTGGAGAGGAATTCACTGTCAATTCGATACAAGGGGTTTATCGGGACGAGGACTTGGCTTCGGGCTGGCGGAGGGCTGCAGGAGGCCGCCGCAGCCAGAAACGGATCAAGTGACGTCGATCTGGCCACGCTCACCCCCGACGTCAAACACAACTCTGAGTTGGTCCTCAATGAAATCGAGTTTGAACCCCCTGCCATGAAGGAAGACGACGGTCTAAAACAGTATTTTTTTTTTTAAAAAAAGACCTCCGTTTGCGAGCCCACCTTGACAAGCAGACATAAAAAGCTGTCCATCGCGGGAATAGATGCCGCAGAAGGCTTTTTGCAAATAGGTGTCTTTGACCGTGAGGTGATTGGGAAGGAAGCTGGAAAAAAGGGGAAAAGCATTAAGGCGTACAGGTAATAATGGCGTGGAGTCCCTTCTAAAGCCCTTCATGGTATTGGACCTGGGTACTTGAGAGACCGCCTGCTGCCAATCACCTCCACTAGACCGATTAGATCCCACAGATTAGGCCTCCTCCGAATTCCATCCGCCGGCCAGTGCCGACTGGCGACTACCCGGAGGAGGGTCTTCTCTGTGGCTGCTCCGGCCCTCTGGAACGAACTCCCCGTGGAGATTCGAACCCTCACCACCCTCCAGGCCTTCCGCAAAGCCCTTAAAACCTGGCTGTTCCGACAGGCCTGGGGCTAAAGAGCTGTTGCCCCCGTCTCGAATGGTATGACTGTTGTGTGTTTTTAAATTATGGATTGTTATGTTTTGTCTTTTATTTTCTGTCTGTACCCCCCCCCTTCCCTGATTTGAATTGTGAGCCGCCCTGAGACCCCTTCGGGGGAAAAGGGCAGCATATAAATATAATCAAATCAAATCAAATCAATAAAGCCACTTTGCCCGTTTCTTGCCTGAGAATGTACACTTACACACGTACACATCTTTCTCATCAGATACTTACTGTGACACGATCTGCGAACATTCCCCTGCCGAGAAACTGCTGTTATGGCAAAGGCCTCGTTCTCTCTGCGGGCAAGGGAAAGAGTGAGGATTATGGGTCTCTGGAGATTGTCACTCATCCAGGTCATGGGTGTCCCCAAAGTTGCGCCTTTTTCAAGAGGCCACTGGACTTTGTTTGACAATACAATACAATAGCAGAGTTGGAAGGGACCTTGGAGGTCTTCTAGTTCTACCCCCTGCCTAGGGAGTGAAGCCTACACCGTTTCAGACAAATGGCTATCCAGCATCTTCTTAAAGACTTCCAGTGTTGGGGCATTCACAACTTCTGTTCCACTGATTAGTTGTTCTAACTGTCAGGAAGTTTCTCCTCAGTTCTAAGTTGCTTCTCTCCTTGATTAGTTTCCACCCATTGCTTCTTGTCCTGCCCTCAGGTACCTTGGAGAATAGTTTGACTCCCTCTTCTTTGGGGCAACCCCTGAGATATTGGAAGACTGCTATCCTGTCTCCCCTAGTCCTTCTCTTCATCAAACTAGACATACCCAGTTCCCGCAACCATTCTTCCTATGTTTTAGCCTCCAGTCCCCTAATCCTCTTTGTTGCTCTTCTCTGCACTCTTTCTAGAGCCTCCACATCTTTTCTACATCGTGGCGACCAAAACTGAATGCCGTATTCCAAGTGTGGCCTTACCAAGGGATTGTAAAGTGGTATTAACCCTTCACGTGATCTTGATTCTATCCCTCTGTTGATGCAGCCTAGAACTGTGTTGGCTTTTTTGGCAGCTGCTGCCCACGGCTGGCTCCTATTTAAATGCTTGTCCACTAGGACTCCAAGATCCCTCTCCCAGTTACTACTATTGAGCAAGGCACCACCTATACTGTACCTGTGCATTTCATTTTTCTTGCCTAAATGTTCCACTTCTCATCCAAGAAGCTTGTTCAGCTCTGACTGGATGTCAGGGAATGGAAGGATTGACTTTCCTTGCAGACAACTGGCCATTTGCTTCCTTTTAAAGTGTCATTGAGGGCCCTTGGAGGCTTGTCTGTGTCCTCGGGGGTCACCTGAGTAGTGCAAATGTATGTGGAGCCTTCTTGGAGCTGGTGAAAGGATTGTTTTGTGGATTCCACACCCATTTGCACCACTCGGGTAACTCACTAATTGGCCAAGTGTTCCATCTCTCAGGCTGGGGGGTCAAATTATATGCCCCTCAGATAGGGCTCGCAACTTGGGAGTCCTCCTGGACCCACAGCTGACTCTGGAACACCATTTGTCAGCTGTGACCAGGGGGGCATTCGCCCAGGTTCGCCTGGTGCACCAGTTGCGTCCCTACCTGAACCGGGAGGCTCTCACAACAGTCACTCGTGCCCTTGTGACCTCTAGGATGGAGTACTGCAATGTGCTCTACATGGGGCTGCCCTTGAAGAGTATTTGGCAACTTCAGCTTGTCCAGAATGCAGCCGCGCGAGCGATCATGGGTGGCCTTGATTCACCCACGTAACACCTATCCTCCGCGAGCTGCACTGGCTGCCTATCGGTCTTCGGATACGCTTCAAGGTGCTAGTCGTCACCTACAAAGCCCTTCATGGTATTGGATCTGGGTACTTGAGAGACCGCCTACTGCCAATCACCTCCACTAGACCAATAAGATCCCACAGACTAGGCCTCCTCCGAATTCCATCAGCCGCCCAATGCCGATTGGCGACTACCCGGAGGAGAGCCTTCTCTGTGGCTGCTCCGACCCTGTGGAACGAACTCCCTGTGGAGATTCGTACCCTCACCACCCTCCAGACCTTCCGCATAGCCCTGAAAACCTGGCTGTTCCGACAGGCCTGGGACTAAAGACCTGCAGCCCCACTCCGAATGGTATGATTGTTGCGCTTTTTAACTATGTATGTCTTTATATTTTGTAATTTTTGTTGTTTTCCCCTCCCTTGAATTGTGAGCCGCCCTGAGTCCCTTCAGGGAAAAGGGCGGCATACAAATAAAGTAAATTCAAATTCAAATTCAGAGGACACAGAAAAAACTTCCAAGTGGTCCCAACGGCTCTCTAAAAAAGGATCCAAACGACCAGCTGTCTTCAAGGAGGATAAATCCTTCCGTTCCCCACCATCCAGGCAGAGCCGAAGAAGCTTCTCGGAGGAGAAGCAGAACGTCTTCAAAGAAAAAAACAGAAAGTCCAGTTGGCTTCTTGAAAAAAGCACCTTTGGGAGTGAGGATTATGTGACACTTTCTCACAATCTCTCTAGTTAAGAAGGAAACAATCCAGAAAACTAAAGTTGGGCTTAAGGGTTGATTCTGCCCCATAGCTTGAAGGCAGAGGCCTCTTTTCCGGAGGTGCCAAAGTAATCCAAGGACACCAATGCTGAATTCTTCCTCTTACCACTTCTTTACTCTCCGACCATCAGGCAGGAGAGATGGAAGCATAGCCAGCCGAACAAATGGGCTGAAAAATACCGCATTATTTGGATTATAAAATGCACCGGAGTATAAGAGGTGCGATGATTTTGTAGGGGTAAATTTTTTTAAAAAGTGTTTGCCTTCCCCGGCCCCCAGGAGCACTCTGCAGGGTGCCCAAACCCTCTGCGCACCTCATTTTTGGTGAAAAAAGGGCATGCAGAGAATTTGAGAGGCCTGAAAAGTGCTCCTGGGGGCCGGGAAGGGCAAAAATGTGACCCGTGGGGGTTTGGGGAGGTGAAAAACGTGCCTGTTTTCCCAAAAACGAGCCCATTTTTCACAAAAACGAGGCATGCAGAGGGTGTGGGACACCCGTAGAATGTTCCTGGGGGTTTGGGAGGGGAAAAACAACCCCATTTTCCCCTTTTTGCCCTCCCCAGCCCCCCAGGAGCACCTCCCAAACCCTCTGAGCGTCCATTTTTGCGAAAAACGGGATGCGCGGGGTGGAATTTCAGGAGGCCAAAAATGCTGTATTCAGTGTATAAGACACACCCAGATTTTCACCCACTTTTTTTTGGGGGGGGGGGGGAAGGTGAGTCTTATACTCTGAAAAATACGGTAGCTTTTATACGTGGGCTTCTGAACTCAATATTACAGATTTCTGAACTCCACGTAACACCACAAAACAGACTTCTGAACTCAACATAACACCACAATTAGGTTTAATACGATAGATTTCCAGGGCCAGTGCAATGTGCAACATTGTTCATACCGATGTAATATAACATAAAGGTACACGCATATAGGTGTATGGGAATGTGTGTTAGTTATTACTTGTTTGGGTTTAGGGATTCTATTTCTTGGTTCCACCACAAAACCGCGGAGTACAAAATCGCGCTCGACGAAAGCGCGCATTTGACGTCATCACAGCGCGACGAAAACATCGCGCTGTGATCGAAAAATGTAAAAATAAAGCGAAAACCTTACCCTAACCCCCCCAAACCTAACCCTAAACTTAACCCTAAACCTAACCCTTAACCTAACCCTAAATCTAACCCTAAACCTAACCGTTAACGTAACGCTAAACCTAACGCTAACCCTTAACCTAACGCTAAACATAACCCTAAAGCTCTAAACCTAACCCTAACCCTTAACCTAACCCTAACCCTAACCCTTACCTTTATGTGAATCGGCTTGCTTTAATTTTAATTTTATTTAAATTTTTAATTTTTTTCGTCGCGCTGTGATGACGTCACATGCGCGCTTTCGTCGAGCGCGATTTTGTCCTCCGCGGTTAAGACGGGTCACGCTATTTCTCTTCATTATTGAGATGTATTCTGTGTTTTGGGGGTGGTGGGGGAGGGAGGCTCATTCAATTTCACTGTACACATGTTGTGCAGGGACAATAAAGATCTGATTTGATTTCTTGCCAAAATGCAAGATTCTGCCCCACGAATAAGGACGTTTAACCAGCACGGTGTATTCTGAAGCGCCTCCCGGTCAGACCGAGGGAAGGAATATTACTGTTCGGATCAAAGGTCCCGCTTCCCTACGGGATCAATGTTAAATGACGGCTTCCTCCTTTCGAAGCTGTTTCCCATCTTGTCAGTGGAGATTCTCAAATCATCCAAGGTCATGGTTGTCCCCAAAGGTGCTCCCCCCCCCCCCAAGAGGCAACTGGACTTTCTGGTTCTTTTTCTTTTGAAGACATTTCGCTTCTCATCCAAAGAAGCTTCTTCAGCTCTGCCTGGATGGTGGGGAACGGAAAGATTTATCCTCCTTGCAGACAGCTGGTCATTTGCATCCTTTTGAGAGAGCCGTTGAGGCCACTTGGAGTTTTGTCTGTGTCCTCCGAGTCGCCTGAGTGGTGCAAATGGGTGTGGAATCCACAACACAATCCTTTCAGCAGCTCCAAGGCGGCTCCACGTACATTTGCACTACTCAGGTGACCCCCGAGGACACAGACAAACCTCCAAGGGCCCTCAACGACTCTCTAAAAGGATGCAAATGGCCACTTGGGAGTTTTGTCTGTGTCCTCCGAGTCGCCTGAGTGGTGCAAATAAAGTGTGGAGCCTTCCTGGAACTGTTGAAAGGACTGTGTTGTAGATTGGGAGATAAATGATGCCGTATCCTTCCCCCTCTGTTGAGAGAGGGCGGTTCAGTTTGGACCTAGATGGCCTCTTGGACCCCCCCCCCTTTCAAACCAGCGGTCCTCTCTGTCCAAAATGTGGACTTTGCTGCCCTCAACAGAGTGGCCTTTGTCTTTCAAACGCAGCTGGACTGCTGGATCTAGTCCTGGTGGGTTTCTTCTATGTTGTGCCACGCGGTTGTGAAGTGGCGGTTTTGTTTCCCCAATCTCCAGATCTGCCCACGGTTGACTGCACTGGACTGCAGGTAGCCTCAGCGACTCTCTAAAACAGATACAAATGACCAGCTGCCTGCAAGGAGTATAAATCCTTCCAATTCCCCCATCATCCAGTCAGAACTGAAGAGGTTTCTTTTTTTATTTTTATTTTATCAATTTCATATATATATTCACAATTATATGATCTCATAAATGTTATTAATAATATGTATTTATAACAATTTTTCCCTACTGTTAACAATATACTTGAAGATTGCTTTTTTAACATCCCATAGATCCATCTTATCTTACAACGGTCCTACTTCTTCTTCCCTCCCTCTTTCCTTCCCTCGTTTCTTCTCTCCTACTCTCCTTCCTTCCCTCCCTCCTTCCCCTTCCCCCTTCTCTCCTTCCTTCCTTCCCTCCTTTCTTTTCTCCTTCTCTCCTTCCTTTCCCCCTTCCTTTCCTCCTTCCTTCCCCCCTTCCTTCTCTCCTACATTCCCTCCTTCTCTTCTTCCTTCCCTCCCTCCTTCCCCTCTTCTCTCCTTCCTTCCCTCCTTCCTTCCTTCCCTCCTTTCTTTTCTCCTTCTCTCCTTCCTTTCCCCCTTCCTTTCCTCCTTCCTTCCCCCCTTCCTTCTCTCCTACATTCCCTCCTTCTCTTCTTCCTTCCCTCCTTCCTTCCCTTTCTTCTCTCCTTCCTTCCCTCCTTGCTTCCCTCCCTCCTTCCCACCCCCTTTTCTTCTCTTTCTTCTCTCCTTCCTTCCTTCCTCCTCTCCTTTCCCTTCTCTCCTTCCCTGAAGAGGTTTCTTGGATGAGAAGCGAAACGTCTTCAAAAAACCCAGTTGCCTCTTGGGGGCAAAAAGCACTTTTTTTCCATCTTGTTCCCACCCTCAGTGTTTAAGGCAAAAACGAACCCATTAGTTTCCAGCATCTTAGAGCAGCAAAACAGGATACCTGTCCCAGCAGTTTTGGGATGCTACGGTCGGGACGCCCTGGCGTGAGTCGGCCCGTTGCTAACTGGATGCGTGTTTTAATCTCGTTGTTCTCCAGTTCCCGAGTGTCTGGTGCCAAATCCACTGCAGAAGATAGATAGATAGATAGATAGATAGATAGATAGATAGATAGATAGATAGATAGATAGATAGATAGATAGTTCAAAGTTTAATAAATTTATATATGCCGCCCAATCCCGAAGGACTCCGGGCGGCTTACATAAAAACAACTCTAAAAAGAATACTAGAAATTAAAATAGAGAGGGAAAGCGGTTAAAAAACACATCATGCACTCAATCTTAGTGGGGCTGGACCTCACTTTTCAAGAGGTCAACAGCCCCAGGCCTGCCGGAATAGCCAGGTCTTAGTGGACTTTCGGAAGGCCGAGAGAGTGGGGAGGGTCCGGATCTCAGGGAGTAGATCGTTCCATAGGGCCTGGGCAGCTACAGAGAAGGCCCTCCCCCGAGGAGCCGCCAGACAACATTGTCTAGTTGACGGCACCTGGAGAAGGCCCATCCCGTGTGATCTTATCAGACGCTGGGAGGTATGTGGCAGAAGACGGTCTGGTAGATATCCGGGTCCTAAGCCATGTAGGGCTTTAAAGGTGATAACCAGCACCTTGAAGCGCGTTCGGAGACTGATGGGGAGCCAGTACAGCTCGCGGAGGATGGGTGCAACATGGGTGTATCTTGGTACACCCAGCATCGCTCGCGTAGCTGCATTCTGGACCAATTGTAGTCTCTGAACTCTTTTCAGGGGTAGCCCCATGTAGAGATAGATAGATAGATAGATAGATAGATAGATAGATAGATAGATAGATAGATAGATAGATAGATAGATAGATAGATAGATAGATAGATAGATAGACAGACAGACAGATAAGATAGATAGATGATAGATAGATGATAGATAGATGATAGATAGATAGATAGATAGATTAGATAGAGATAGAGAGATTAGATAGATGATAGATAGATGATAGATAGATGATAGATAGATGATAGATAGATGATAGATGATAGATAGATGATAGATGATAGATAGAGATAGATGATAGATAGCGATAGATAGATTAGATAGATAGATTAGATAGAGAGAGAGAGGAGGAGGAGAGGGAGGGAGGAGTGGAGAGAGGGAGGAAGGGAGGAAGAGAGAGAGAGAGATAGATTAGATAGATAGATGATAGATAGATGATAGATAGATAGATAGATAGATAGATAGATAGATAGATAGATAGATAGATAGATAGAGGAGGGGAGGGAGGAGTGGAGAGAGGGAGGAAGGGAGAGAGAGAGAGAGAGAGAGAGAGAGAGAGATGATAGATAGATAGATAGATAGATAGATAGATAGATAGATAGATAGATAGATAGATAGAGCTGTAAAATAACCCTACGTAAGTTCTCAATGGTTTTTTTTAATGGATACCTACGTATTTAGTTTAACTCTGAGGCAGTCTGAATGTTGGGCATTGTGCCTGAGGTCTAAATTTAACCATTTCAACAGAATTCTACATCACGAACACCCCTGACAGGCTAAACGTTGAGTTTTTTTCAGAGCAAGAAGAGCAATTGCAACATCCAGAATTCTGAGATGTAATCTGATGTAGCGAGCTTTCCTCCAATACGAAGCCTGGAGCTTTGTTAACTTTCGTTTATTGCTGTTATCCACCAAAGAAGGGAGGCCTTTGAACTCTGGTGCTGGAGAAGAAGACTCCTGCATTGAGTCCCTTGGACTGCAAGGCCATCCAACCGGTCGGTCCTAGAGGAGATCAACCCTGACTGCTCTTTAGAAGGCCGGATCCTGAAGAGGAAACTCAAGTACTTTGGCCACCTAATGAGGAAGGAAGGATTCCCTGGAGAAGAGCCTCATGCTGGGAAAGATTGAGGGCAAAAGAAGAAGGGGATGAGAGAGAACGAGGTGGCTGGATGGAGTCACCAAAGCAGTCGGCGTGAGCTTCAATGGACTCCAGAGGATGGTAGAGGACAGGAAGGCCTGGAGGAACGTTGTCCATGGGGTCACGATGGGTCGGACACAACTTTGCAACTAACAACATTATCTGCGTTAAGTAAACAACTCTGGGCTTCTTGGCAATACCTGGCGGTTTGTACTGATCTCCTAAGCGTCCTTCCCAAGCACTGTCAGTATCGTCGTCGGAATCTGAAACAGCCTGGAACACCCGGGCGCTGGCTGTCCCCCCTCCCTGCATGAGGTGAAACTGTCCCCTAGGGAAAGCAGGGAAGAGATGAAAAAAAAAGTAGCATTAGCAATTCCGAACCCCGTTGCGTCACAAACTATTTGCCCACGTACTGTAGCATGATCCTTCGAAACCAGAGCGTTGGGGTGTGACTACAGTACATTCGCAGGTACAAAAGGAACACTTCACCACGCTCCAACGTTTCACCATTGCTCCTCTGTTGCAGTTATTTCTTCAATCTTGGCAACTTTTGAGAGGTGTGGACTTTAACTCCCAGAATTCTCTGTCCAGCCTGAGTGGACTTCAAAGGGGCTTAGTCCAACTGGACTTTTTTGTTTTCCTTTGAAAGCATTTTTTTTCTCATCCAACAAGAATCAAAGCTGCTTCTTCTTCATCACTCTGCTAAACACCTAATTCCCACAACACTGTCTTGTGCCTTAGCATATCTAACCATATTGTGTTATAATCCAACTATTACCCTTCTCATCTTATCACCTGTTCTCTTAGCATAACTACCATTTTATTGTTGGCATCTTATGATTTAGGTTGTTTTTATTTAGTACTAGCCGATAACCCGGCGTTGCCCGAGTATTTATTTATAGGGGGGAAATGTCCAGACCAAATGTAATTTCGAATGTTGGATTTTCCCCCTTACCAGAGGGAGTCCTCTTGTGGAGTACTGTGAAGCCGTTACCATGGTAAATCCACTGTGCTGTACAGTAGAAGTCATTTTACGGCGGTACAGTAGAAGTTATTTTAAGGCACAACAGGCTGTATCTTAACAGAACACACACCCCGAGGGTTGTCTTACCCCCCACAGTACTTTTTTCCAGAGAGTAAATCATCTGTGGTACCAAGTTTGGTTGGAATTGCTGGAGGCGTTCCAGTTATGATGGAACACACACACACACAGCCATTTTTATATATATAGAAGATTTTACAACTACTTTGTATCTTATGATTTATGATGACTGTATTTTATGATTGTGATATTGAGTTAACCATTTTGTTGTTTGCATGTATACTGATTGCACGTATACTAAGAGTGTCTATGGAGATTCTCAATCATTCAGGTCATTCAAGGTGTTTTTTTTCTCAAGAGGCAACTGGACTTTCTGGATAGTCCAGATGTCTCATGAAAGAAAAAGCACCTTTGGGATGTACACGGAGAGCTTCTTCACTGGGGAAAAATTATTTGTGTATCCAATCACACTTGGTCAATACAGAGTCCTATTCTCCAGGCAGTCCTCAACTTACAACCACAATTGAGCCCAAAATTTAGGTTGCTAAGTGGGAAATTGATGGAATACGTTTTTGCTCCATCTGAAGACCTTTCTTGCCCCCACTGTTAAGTGGATCACTTAACTTGTTGAGTGAATCACACGGTTGTTAAGTGAATCTGGTGTCAGGGTTCCAAGAAATAGATCCATCGCAAGCAAAAATTCCAATGCAGGTGAATTCTTCAAAGAATACCCCGTTTCCCTGAAAATAAGACCTCCTTGGATAATAAGCCCAATCGGGCTTTTGAACGCATGCACTAAAATAATCCCTACTCCAAAAATAATCCCTCCCTGAAAATATTGCAACACAGCAGCAGCCATGGGGTGACCATGCTCGCCGCCTCCTGCACCTTAAAAATAATAAGGCGTCCCCGAAAAAAGGCCAAGTGCTTATTTTGGGGGTCAAAAGAAAATAAGACCCTGTCTTATTTTCGGGGAAACATGGTAGCTTTATTGGAAACATCAAATTGACAGATATCTGATGAAAACCAATTCTGAGGGGCCCCATGGTTTTCACATAATTAAAAATAAAAATCCCCCCCCCCAATCCGAAACAATCAGTCTCATGGCCGAAACAATGCAGCCTCCGCTGGTCTGGGGACATCACTCCTCCTTCCTCCGGCCAAGTGTGAGAACGTCCTTGGTTCCCTAAGAGAAAGAATTTCATTTTGACTAGACGACCCCGGCTATTTTTATTCTCCCCTGCCTATGTGGCAGCACTGAATCTCCAAGATGGCTTCAGTCAGGTCAGATTCACGTTGACATCTGGCTTCCCCATTGACTTCGCTTGTCAAGGTGGTCCCAAAAAGTGATCACATGACCCCAGGATACCGCAACCATCACAAATACAAACCATTTGCTGAACGTCTGAATGTAAATCCCGTGAGCACAGAGATGCTACAATGGTCGTTAAGGGTGGAAAACAGACATCCATCCCTGTTTTCAGCACTGTGGTCACTTCAAACAATCACTCAACGAACGACCATTTGTCACAATCACAACCCGTTGCACCATCTAAGTCACGTGACTTAGATTGGGAGGCTCAACGACCAACTCACATTTATGACGGCTGCCGTGTTCTGGAGTCACAATCTTAACCGCCGGGTGACTCATTCAGAAGACGCAGCGATTCACACAACGAATGTAGCAAGAAAAGGCATCCCATGGGGCACCTTAAAACGGTCTCGCTGAACCTTCTGCATTTTGGTGGCTGCGTTGCGGTCGTAAGTTGAGGACTACCTGTATCTTAGGGACGTGGTGGCTCAGTGGCTAAGACGTTGAGCTCGTTGATGTATGTATGTATGTATTTTATTATTTGTATGCCGCCCTTCTCCGGGAGGACTCAGGGCGGCGAACAATTCAAGGGGGAAAAAGGGGAACATAAAAGACAAAATACAAATAATAAAAGTAGACAACAGTCGCACAACCATACATGTCGAGAGGGGAGGGAACTCATCACCCCCAGGCCTGCCGGCAAAGCCAGGTTTTGACGGCTTTTCGGAAGGCCTGGAGAGAGGTGAGGGTCCGAATCCCTGCGGGGAGTTCATTCCAGAGGGCCCGAGCTGCCACAGAGAAGGCCCTCCCCCGGGTAATAGCCAGGTGGCATTGGCTGGTAGATGGCACCCGGAGGAGGCCGACCCTGTGCGATCTAATGGGTCTTTGGGAGGTAATTGGCAGCAGGTGGTCTCTCAAGTACCCAGATCCAATACCATGAAGGGCTTTATAAGTTACGACTAGCACTTTGAAGCGTATCCGGAGACTGATCGGTAATCTGACTGATTAGAAGGTCGGCAGTTCAGCGGTTTGAATCCCTAGCGCTGCGTAACAGAGTGAGCCCCCGTGACTTGTCCCAGCTTCTGCCAACCTAGCCATTTGAAAGCAGGTAAAAAAATGCAAGTAGACAAAATAGGGACCACCTTTGATGGGAAGGGAACAGCGTTCTGTGCCCCTTCGGCGTTTAGCCCTGTGGACCACATGACCACGGAGACGTCTTCGGACAGCGCTGGCTCTTCAGCTTTGAAACAGAGATGAGCACTGCCCCCTACAGTCGGAAACGACCAGCACACACATGTGCAATGGGAACCTTTACCTTTTTACCTGGACCTTATTCTTTTTTTTCAAAGAAAGGAAGCAAGGAAAGCCAGTTTCCTTTCGGGATCTTCACCCGGGTGGTTGATCCCAGGGATCTGCCAGGAGGGGGAAAGGGGGGGGGGGCAGGGAGGAGGTGGAGTTACCTGCGCAGTAGATATGCCAGTACCTGGGCCAGATCCACATCCTCGTTGTCCTCGTCTTCGCTACGCAGGATGCCCGAGTCCCTCCGAGACCAGCTGCCTTGGTTCTCCCGGCCCCCCGAGCCAGCGTTGCTACTGCTGCGGGAGCCCATCGCTCAGGGCATTCTCCAGCTTGGCCCAACACTCACACTGCCCCTCCTGGGGTTCAGAAAGGAGACGGTGGTGAAAGAAAAGGAGGAGAGGACATGGCGGCCTTCCTCCAAGCCCTTCATTAGTCCCCTTCTCACTGAGGACTAGCGCCTTGGAGGCACCTCAGGAGCGTCCCCTGTTCTTTCCCCTCCCTCCCCAAACCCCATATCCCCATTTTGGGGCCTTCCAATCCAGCATTCAAGGCTGACGGGCTCCCCTAAGTAAACCACCCCATCCCTGAGCGGCTTCAGGGGCAACTGCCCCCTCTCTAACCTTTCACCTCCGCTCAACA
Source organism: Thamnophis sirtalis (assembly GCF_051295495.1). Classification (NCBI taxonomy): domain Eukaryota; kingdom Metazoa; phylum Chordata; class Lepidosauria; order Squamata; family Natricidae; genus Thamnophis; species Thamnophis sirtalis. Next base: position 139,294,449 of record NW_028261384.1, on the reverse strand, counting down.
GGCCCCTCCACCAATGGAAAGCCAGCTTGTTAGAACGTGTCCCCCCCCGTCCGCGGCCAATGGGAGACGTCCTCGGGCCGCGCTCCTCCAATCAGCGCGCGCCATACTGGGGGGACACTCTGGCTGCCCGGCTGTCCTTTTCTTGCCCACCAATCAGGAGTGTTCTTGGCGTTGTTGGGGGTTTTTTTATTGCTAGGGAGCCCTCAGGCTGTTCTCCCCCTCCCGCGCGGCTATCCCCCCTCCTCGGGGTGGTGTCAGTCAGCCAATGAAATGCCTCCCGCTCTCCTTTTCGCTGTTCTTTCCTTTTTCCCTCCCTCCCCCCTCCGCGGTGAGCGCGAGACCCTCCTCACCCTCTTAACGGTCGGAGCGCGAGGCCTTGTTTACATCTTAGAGGGGCCGCCAGCTTGAACCCGAGTGGGACAGGGGCCGAGGGGGCGGGGCCAGTCAGCTGAAGAAGACGATTGGCCACCGCTCGATTCACGTGGCCGCACGTCAGGCCTTAAAAAAGGCCCTGCCTTGCTTTGATTGGTTGCTACGACCCTTCCTCGTCCCGCCCCCCCATCTGTAAACTAGGTGATAAGGTAAAACGCGTCATCGCTTTGGGTGCAAAACACCGGCGGGAGGCGGGCGATGGGCGGGGTAATTGATCTCGGATTGGGTTCCTTGAGTTTGATCGACAGCTTCCTTGAAAACGCTCTGGTCGGAGCGATAAGGTCTTTAGGTAGGAGGCGGGCTTTAAGGGAACTTTCTCGCTCTTTGATTGGACAATAGCGAGGCAGCTGACGTTGTGGCTCATATCAGGGAAACATTCTCATTATTAACTGCTGACGTATTTAAAAATCTCTTTAAATTGCAATAAACATTTCTCAACCTTGGCAACTTTAAGAGGGGCGAACTTCAACTCCCAGAATTCTCCATCCATCATAAGTAGACTTCCACTCCCAGAATTCCCCAGCCAGCCATCCTTGCTGAGGAATTCTGGGAGTTGAAGTCCACTCATACTGGCTAGAGAATTCTGGGAGTTGAAATCCACTCAAGCTGGAAGAAGAATTCTGGGAGTTGAAGTCCACTCATACTGGCTAGAGAATTCTGGGACATGAAGTTCACTCAAGCTGGATGGAGAATTCTGGGAGTTGAAGTCCACTCATACTGACTAGAGAATTCTGGGACATGAAGTTCACTCAAGCTGGATGAAGAATTCTGGGAGTTGAAGTCCACTCATACTGGCTAGAGAATTCTGGGACATGAAATCCACTCAAGCTGGAAGAAGAATTCTGGGAGTTGAAGTCCACTCATACTGGCTAGATAATTCTGGGACATGAAGTCCACTCAAGCTGGATGGAGAATTCTGGGAGTTGAAGTCCACTCATACTGACTAGAGAATTCTGGGACATGAAGTTCACTCAAGCTGGATGGAGAATTCTGGGAGTTGAAGTCCACTCATACTGACTAGAGAATTCTGGGACATGAAGTTCACTCAAGCTGGATGAAGAATTCTGGGAGTTGAAGTCCACTCATACTGGCTAGAGAATTCTGGGACATGAAATCCACTCAAGCTGGAAGAAGAATTCTGGGAGTTGAAGTCCACTCATACTGGCTAGAGAATTCTGGGACATGAAATCCACTCAAGCTGGATGAAGAATTCTGGGAGTTGAAGTCCACTCATACTGGCTAGAGAATTCTGGGACATGAAATCCACTCAAGCTGGATGGAGAATTCTGGGAGTTGAAGTCCACTCATACTGACTAGAGAATTCTGGGACATGAAGTTCACTCAAGCTGGATGGAGAATTCTGGGAGTTGAAGTCCACTCATACTGGCTAGAGAATTCTGGGACATGAAATCCACTCAAGCTGGATGAAGAATTCTGGGAGTTGAAGTCCACTCATACTGGCTAGAGAATTCTGGGACATGAAATCCACTCAAGCTGGAAGAAGAATTCTGGGAGTTGAAGTCCACTCATACTGGCTAGAGAATTCTGGGACATGAAATCCACTCAAGCTGGAAGAAGAATTCTGGGAGTTGAAGTCCACTCATACTGGCTAGAGAATTCTGGGACATGAAGTTCACTCAAGCTGGATGGAGAATTCTGGGAGTTGAAGTCCACTCATACTGACTAGAGAATTCTGGGACATGAAGTTCACTCAAGCTGGATGAAGAATTCTGGGAGTTGAAGTCCACTCATACTGGCTAGAGAATTCTGGGACATGAAATCCACTCAAGCTGGAAGAAGAATTCTGGGAGTTGAAGTCCACTCATACTGGCTAGAGAATTCTGGGACATGAAGTCCACTCAAGCTGGATGAAGAATTCTGGGAGTTGAAGTCCACTCATACTGGCTAGAGAATTCTGGGACATGAAATCCACTCAAGCTGGATGAAGAATTCTGGGAGTTGAAGTCCACTCATACTGGCTAGAGAATTCTGGGACATGAAATCCACTCAAGCTGGAAGAAGAATTCTGGGAGTTGAAGTCCACTCATACTGGCTAGAGAATTCTGGGACATGAAGTTCACTCAAGCTGGATGGAGAATTCTGGGAGTTGAAGTCCACTCATACTGGCTAGAGAATTCTGGGACATGAAATCCACTCAAGCTGGATGAAGAATTCTGGGAGTTGAAGTCCACTCATACTGGCTAGAGAATTCTGGGACATGAAATCCACTCAAGCTGGAAGAAGAATTCTGGGAGTTGAAGTCCACTCATACTGGCTAGAGAATTCTGGGACATGAAGTTCACTCAAGCTGGATGGAGAATTCTGGGAGTTGAAGTCCACTCATACTGACTAGAGAATTCTGGGACATGAAGTTCACTCAAGCTGGATGAAGAATTCTGGGAGTTGAAGTCCACTCATACTGGCTAGAGAATTCTGGGACATGAAATCCACTCAAGCTGGAAGAAGAATTCTGGGAGTTGAAGTCCACTCATACTGGCTAGAGAATTCTGGGACATGAAGTCCACTCAAGCTGGATGAAGAATTCTGGGAGTTGAAGTCCACTCATACTGGCTAGAGAATTCTGGGACATGAAGTCCACTCAAGCTGGATGAAGAATTCTGGGAGTTGAAGTCCACTCATACTGGCTAGATAATTCTGGGACATGAAGTCCACTCAAACTGGAAGAAGAATTCTGGGAGTTGAAGTCCACTCATACTGGCTAGAGAATTCTGGGACATGAAGTCCACTCAAGCTGGATGAAGCATTCTGGGAGTTGAAGTCCACTCATACTGACTAGAGAATTCTGGAACATGAAGTCCACTCAAACTGGATGGAGAATTCTGGGAGTTGAAGTCCACTCAAGCTGGATGGAGAATTCTGGGACTTGAAGTCCACTCATGCTGTCTGAGGAATTCTGGGAGTTGAAGTCCACTTATGATGGTTGGAGAATTCTGGGAATTGAAGTCCACTCATTCCGACTGAGGGATTCTGGGATGTGAAGTTAACACCTCTTAAAGTAAGCAAGGTTGAAGAAACCCTGCAACAGAGGAGCAACTCCACAAAATTGTGAAACTTTGCAAATTGCGCACTCACGACATATACATTTAACTCCTTCATGGAACGCTGGCACCCGAGGTCGTTATACATGCCCAACAAATGCTTGGACGTTTTTTATGTCAAATTTTCCCCTATTGGGATTCTTTCAAATATATTGGACACTTTGGCTGTGGATTAGGGTGTTGTAGTCCAATAGAATCGAAGGACATCAGAAGAGCTTCTGGGAAGAGATGCTTAAGCAACCTGCTAAACAATTGTCCACGCTAACTGTTTCTGTTCTCACAACATGCTTAACCTTCTTATATAGAACTAGCTGATAATCTGGTGTTGCCCGGGTATCTATGTGTAGAGGGAAAATGTCTGGATCATATGTCATTTCTAATGTTGGATTTTCCCCCTTACCAGAGGGAGTCGCCCTGTGGAGTACTGTGAAGCTGTTACCATGGCAATTCCACTGCGCTGCACAGTAGAAGCCATTTTACGGCAGTACAGTAGAAGCCATTTTAAGGCACAACAGGCTGTATCTTAACAGAACACACATCCAGAGGGGTGTCTTACGCCCACAGTATTTTTTTCCAGAGAGGAAGTCATCTGTGTACTAACACTGGTTGAAATTGCTCGAGGCATTCTGGGGTTATGCTGGAACATACATACACACAGTCATTTAGAAGAAGAAGAAAAGAAGAAGAAGAAGAGAGAAGATAGATAGACGGAAGAAGATAGAAGAAATAGAAGATAATCACACCATTAGGATTAACCATTATGTATATCGTGGTGATTTGAAACTATGATTTTATAGATAATCATCTTTTCCCCCTTACCCTGATTAAGTACTTGAGACCGGATATTAAAAATGGTCCTTAACGTATGGCCACAATTGAGCCCAATATTTCTGTTGCTGAACAAGACAGTTGTTAAGTAGTTCTGTCCCTTTTTGTGATTCTTCTTGCCACCGTTGTTAAATGAATCACTGCAGTTGTTAAATGAACCGGGCTTCCTCATTGCTTGTCAGAAGGTCATAAAAGACTATCACATCATCATCATCATCATCATCATCATCATCCTCTTTTAATGACCCCATTATCCCTTGCAAGGTGGAGTCTGGGAAACTGAATGGAGCTGTTTACTGGCCGGATGCTATTCCTGTTGCCGATGCGGAGGTTTTTTTCAGCAGATATATTCTCATTATGCCCAAAGAAATATCTGCCTCTACCTAGGATCAAACTCACAGCCTCCTGATTGTGAGGCAAGAGGGCTCCACCTCTAGCCCACTGCACCATTCATAAAAGACAATCACATGACCCCGGAATATTACAACTGTCATAAATGCAGGACAGTTGCGAAGTATCCAATTTTTTTTAAAATCACCGGACCGTAGGGATCTTGCAATGGTCGTATGTGTGAAAAAAAGGCCATGAGATACTTTTTTCAGTGCCAGCGTAACTTCGGTTCGTAAACTACAATAAATCCTCGACTTACAACAGTTCATTTAGTGACTGTTGAAAGTTGGGATGGCGTCTTAGGACTGTTTTCCATACCTCAACCTTTGGATGCTTCATAAATATGGACCAGTTGCCAACCTTCCGAATGTTGATCATGTGACCATGGGGACGCTTGCGGTGGTCATCAGTCACTTTTTTCAACGTCGTTGTAACTTTCAACAGTCACTAAATGAATTTTAGTGGATTAGGGGCACTTTGGAGGAGTGGTGCGGTGGCCTCGAGGTAGAGCTCTCGCCTCACAATCAGGAGAACTGCGAGTTCGATTCTAGGTCGAAGCAGATCCTTCTCTCTCTGGCCACTATGAGAATATATCTAACTCCTCATTGGCGACAGGGAAGGGCATCGGGCCAGTAAACCCTCTACCAGCTCCATTCAGTTGCCCAGATTCCACCCTGCTAGGGATTACGGGGTAGTTAAAAGATGGCGATTAGGGGTGCTTTGGAGTATTGGGGAACACCTATTTCAGGTGCAACTGAAATAATGCAGATCCTCTTTATTGTCTCCCTCTTAATTATTATTAAATGGCCACATCACAATTATTTTGCTTTGCATGTCCTCATAAGCATCTTCAAAACACACCCTAAAGTCTGCAAGGAAACCAGCAGTCAAACCAGTTTCAGTTTCAAGGCTCTGAACCAATATCAAAATCAAAGGAGGTACTAATAGCACTTTACAAAGCCTTAGTAAGACCACACCTAGAGTACTGCATCCAGTTTTGGTCACCACACTATAAAAAAAGAGGTTGAGACTCTAGAAAGAGCGGAGAAGAGGAACCAAGATGATGAGGGGCCTGGAGTCTCAAACATACGATGAACGGTTGCAGGAACTGGACCTGGCTAGTCTAGGGAAGAGAAGGACCAGGGGAGACAGGAGAGCATCTTCCGATATTTGAGGGGCTGCCCCAGATATATTTTTTTTGGGGGGGGGGGTCAAGCTATTTTCCAAAGGCCAGACGAGGAATAATGGATAGAAGTTGAACAAGGAGAAATTCAACGTGGAAATAAGGAGGAATTTTCTGACAGTGAGAACAATCCACAGAAGTTGCCTTCGGAAGTTGTGGGAGCTTCGTCGCTGGAGGCTTTCAAGAAGAGACTGGACTGTCTTCGGTCAGAAATGGTGTAGGGACTCCTGCTTAAGGCAGGGGGGGCTGGACTAGATGACCTCCAAGGTCCCTTCCGACTCTGTTAATCTGTAATCATCTATTGACACACAAACACGGATGGTATTCTTCCCCAGCTCTGCAAGACGCACGATACAGACACAACCAGACCAACACATAACACAGCCCGACCGCGTTCTTCCCCAGCTCTGCAAATCGTGCATACATACCCCACTCAACGTTTACCCCATCAACTCAACTCCTCCACTAGCCAGGAATTCTGGGAGTTGAAGTCTACACATCTGTTGGCATCAGTCTTTTAAGTTTGGATATAGCTCCTTTGCAAACACTCACAAGCACGCACAAACTTGGAAGACTTAAAAAAAACACACCACCACCACCAATTATTCTTATTTGTGTTTATTATTAATAAAATATGGGTTTGTGTTTTTTCGTTTTATTTTAGGGTCCTCCCTGCCACGTAGACCAATTAAATTTCAGTCAATCATGTAGTTTTTCTCTTTTTTTGTGTGTTTTTTTGTTTTTACAAATGCTGCCTTGTTTTTGGTCAAAATGCCGTCGTAACAACTCTACCCAAAAATGTCGAGCAGTTTTATTTTATTTATTTTTCTTGGGCTTTTCTTGTCACTTCCGCAATGTCTCCTTCTTGCCACCACGGTAAAACCCAGCAGATTATTGGCAATTTTTTTTTTTAAAAAAAGGCAAGACATATACACCCGTTATATGGAATCTAGCTGTATAAGGAATGCAGACAAATAAGAAAAAAAAAAGGACTTTGAGCATCAATTAAAGATTCCACCTAATAGCTATTAAATTCTCAGCTGATTTAAGTCTAACAGGCCCATCATTTTAGCGTGTAAGGAATTAATTACAGTATAATTTATTCCCCTCACTGGATTTAACATATTCATTAGGCTTTAAAAAGTGGGTTCTTCGTTAGCTGTTGCTTGCCTTGTTGTGATGTCATGAAAACATTTCAACACGGGGAAGTTTTAAAGATGTCTGGACTTCAACTCCCAGAATTCCTGGCTGGGGAATTCTGGGCGTTGAAGTCCACATATCTTAAAGCAACCATGTTTGAGAAAATCTAAACACAATTCCCATGATTTCCACAGCAGTGCAATATTAAAAGGCATCGATCCCTCAGCCTGATCCGGATCCCATCCAAGGCTGATCAAGGGACATGGGCAACATTTCGACGGCGTTATTTGTTTTTTCCTCAAGCCAGCGTGAATTTTGCTCGTTGGAAGCGAAACATTATTCAACTTTTATTATTCCAGGTCCACTTTGCTAGACTTAGTTAAGGCGTGCAATTTCTCAAGACTTTTTGCCTTTGGCCTTACTCCTCTCCCTGTCGACAATCTTGATCGCTTATAAAAATCAAAACTCACGTCCTTAAAATGCCGACAAACTTTCTTAACGTCGGTAGGAAAGGTGCAGTAGAAAGAGACAGAATTGAAAACACAGATGGAGCGACACTGTTTTCCTTTTAATTAATAGAGAAGCAACTTAAACAAAGGAGGAATTTCCTGACAGTGAGAACAATTAATCAGTGGAACAGAATTTGCCTCTGGAAGTTGTGAATGCCCCAACACTGGAAGTTTTTAAGAAGACGCTGGATAACCGTTTGTCTGAAGTGGTGTAGGGTTTCCTGCCTAGGCAGGGGGTTGGACTAGAAGACCTCCAAGGTCCCTTCCAACTGTGTTATTCTGTTAAAAAAACCTTTGATACACAGCCACATATTTGTGCTTTGCTTAAGAGCTGGACAATCTGGGGTTAATGTTGATCGGACGAGGGGTGACGTGATAGCAATGTTCCGCTATTTGAGGGGCTGTCCCAATTGGTCAACCAATTCTCCAAAGCATCCAAGGGCAGGACAAGAAGCCACGGATGGAAACTCATCAAGGAGAGAAGCAACGTGGAATTAAGCAGTGAACTTCCTAACAGGGAGAACAATTAACCTGTGGAACTGCTTGCCTCCAGAAATTGTGGCTGCTCCAACAGAGAGATTTTTAAAGAAGAGATCGGAGAACTGTTGGGTCTGAAAGGGTAAAAGATTCCCTGCTTTGGAAAAGGGGTTGGACTAGAAGACTTCCAAGGCTCCTTGCAACTCGGTTATTTTGTGCTGTCCTAATCACCGGTAGGCCTGAGAAGGTCTCATGGATAACTAGTTTTTGCCTCCAGAAATACTGCATAAGCATCTTGCAACTACCTTCCTCGTTCGTTTTAAATGCAATATATTGTCCAGGCCAAACGTAATTTCTAAATGTTGGATTTTTTCCCCTTTACCAGAGGGAGTACTGTGAAGCCGTTACCATGATAAATCCACTGTGCTGTACAGTAGAAGTCATGTTACGGCAGTACAGTAGAAGCCATTTTAAGGCACAAAAAGGCTGTATCTTAACAGAACACACACACACCGAAGGGGTTGTTAGGGGCGTCTTACCCCCACAGTATTTGTCTCCAGCGAGGAAGTCATCTGTGTACCAAGTTTGGTTGAAATTGCCCCAGGCGTTCCAGAGTTATGCTGGGACGCACACACACGCAAACACACAGCTGTTTTTATAGATAGATAGAGAAAAAAAAGACAGTTTGTCAAAGGCCAAACAATCGCAGGAGATCCTACGGAGAAGATGCACGGGGAAGAATCAACCTCTCGGAAGGCACGTAAAATGAAAGGCCACCTCCCAACCCCTTTCCCGTTTCCCCTGAGCTGAAAGAATGACCGACGCGAAGGAAGGAAGCGAAAACAACAGGTCTCAAAGCAAGGGGACTCCGCTCGAGGAAGGTACGCAAGGCCGAAGGAAGAATGTTGGGGTGGCCATCAGCTGACTTTGGAAATGTGACATGGGACCCCTGAGACTAGAGTGACGTAGCTAGTTAAGAAAAGAGGAATGGATACTTCTGTAAACAAGGCCCCTGATAGCTCTCTTCCCCTCCCTCCGAAAAAAAAAATCAGGGGAAGAATCTTCGGTCTTTGGTAGGACATCTTCTACGGTTGAGGTGCCTCACATCTTCTTCACCCGAGTCTCCAAGGCTTCCAGTTCTTTCAAGACCTCCTTGGGCAAGTCCTCCGGCACTTGTTCTGTCAGGTATTGTCTCACCTCGCGGACCTCTTGTTCCCAGAATTCCTTGGGCAGGGAGAAGAGCTCCGCGTGGCTCACCTGGCTGAGGCCGGAGAGGTTTAAGGCGCCTTCTCTGGGGACGTAGCCGATGGGCGTCTCCTTCGCGCTTTCTTCCCCGTCCACCCGGCGGAAGATCCAATCCAGGACCCGGGAATTCTCCCCGAAACCCGGCCACAAGAAGTTCCCGGCGGAATCTTTCCGGAACCAGTTGACGTGGAAAATTTTGGGAAGGCGGGCGCCCTTCCGCCCTTCCATGCTCAGCCAGTGCTCCAGGTAGCGGCCGAAGTTGTAGCCGAAGAAGGGGCGCATGGCGAAGGGGTCGTGCATGATGACCTTTCCTGGGGAAAGAAGAGGGGAAGAGAAAAGGAAGGAGAGAGGTGAACAATTTGGCTCCCCCAAACACGGAAATGCTGTCCTATCCCGTCCTATTTACCGTACTTTTCAGTGTATAAGTCGTAATGTCCCCCTCCAAAAAAGGGGTGAAAATCTGGGTGCATCTTATACACTGAATACAGCATTTTTGGCCCCCTGAAACCCTGCCTCCTTTGCAAAAATGGACATGCGTAACTTTTAGGAGGATTGTAGAGGGGCTGAGGAGGGCAAAAACGAGCAAAAAATGGCCCAGGGCCACCCCGAAGAAGCCATTCTCAGGGTTAATGGCACGCAGACATTCCCCACCCCCCACACCCCCCAGCCTCCAGGAGCACTCTACAAGCCTCCTAAACACTATGCATGCCTTTTTTTGGCAAAAAATGGACTCGTTTTTGCTAAAAAGAGGCCGTTTTTTTGCAAAAAAAGGGCTGTTTTTTGCTCGTTTTTGCTCCCCCAGTGCCCAGGAGTTGGGGTTGGAGTTTATTCAATTTGTAGGCCGCCCTATTCCCCGAAGGGACTCAGGGCGGCTGAACAAAAGCCAAGGGAGGGGAAATTACAAAAAGTAAGACAGAAACAATCAGACAATACGAACAACTTAAAAGCACAACAGACACAGCAAATTCAAGTAGGGGGGGGGGAACTCAACCCCAGGCTTGCTGGGACAGCCAGGTCTTCACGGCCGTCCAAAAGGCCTGAAGGGTGGAGAGGGTCCGAATCTCCACGGGGAGCTCGTTCCAAAGGGCCGGAGCAGCCACAGAGAAGGCCCTCCTCCGAGTAGTCGCCAGCCGACATTGGCCGACAGATGGAATATGGAGGAGGCCTTTGAAGGCCTCTCAAATTCTCTGCATGCCCCATTTTTCACAAAAAATGAGGCCTGCAGAGTGCAAAAACTTTTTTTTTAATGTACCTCTTCAAAACGTTGGTGCGTCTTCTACTCCGAAAAATACGGTAGGCGGCACGTTTTCAAGCTGCGCGCACACCTGCAAGTCGTGCGCGCCATCAAAGCGCGTGCGCCGAAGTGAGTGCGCGCGCACACACATTTGTGAACTGGTAGCGAGTGAACAGCACCCCTGATCGGACGGTCACTAAACGAATCGCTATAAGCCGAGGACTACCTGGAGGTAAGTTTCTAGGCTTATCTTCCTTTTGAACGATATGAATCAATTTATTTTTCTATTTCATCCGAATCGGATTCACTTTTTCTCACCCACGCAAAATCTCTCTTCCGCCTTAAGCAGGAGGGGAAATTAACCCCTCCCACCAAACGGCGGGAAGCCACGGCCAGTCTCGAACCCGGAGCCCTCACCTTTGTGCTCAGCCGCCGCCGTGGACTCCGACCGCATGGCGCTGCCCACAAACACCCCATGGCGCCAGTTGAAGGCCTCGTACACCAAAGGCACCCCTGGGAGAGGGAAGGAAAAAAAAAAGACACCAAGAGGTGATCTCGAGAACATCGGACCAGGAAAAACAATGTTTGGGGGGGGGGAGAGGGGGAGGGGGGCAGAGTTCCTACCTGCCGGCCTCCTGCCCCCAAAGATGATGGCATCAATGGGGACCCCCTGGGGGGATTCCCAATCCGGATCCATAATGGGACACTGCCGAGCCGGGGCGCAGAAGCGAGAATTCGGATGAGCGGCAGGTTGTGGGTCGCCTGGGGGGAAAAGAGAAGAAAAGACGGAGGAATTGTGATGATCGGATTCCGACGATGATCCACTGCGGAGGATGGAATTCAAAGGGGATCGACAGGATCATTCTTCAACCTCCAGCTTTGAGCCTAATGGACAATCAGAATTCTTTGGTCTGCTCTTCTCATGTTAGCCTTTGTTGTTAAGATTCAACTTATTTGTTGGCCATTATTTCTACCTCTCTCTCTGTTTTATGCTATTAAGGTAGGGGGGACTATTAAAGGGACAGGGGCATCTTTCTCTGAGAAATAACAACATTGCCTTCAACTCCCAGAATTCCTCAGCCAGCGTGCTTTAAGATGCCTGGACTTCAACTCCCAGAGTTCCTCAGCCAGCAAGCTTTAACATATGTGGACTTCAACTCCCAGAATTCCGCAGCCAGCATGCTTTGAGATGCCTGGACTTCAACTCCCAGAATTCCTCATCCAACAAACTTTAAGATGGCTGGACTTCAACTCCCAGAATTCTGCAGCCAGCCTGCTTTGAGATGCCTGGACTTCAACTCCCAGAGTTCCTCAGCCAGCAAGCTTTAACATACGTGGACTTCAACTCCCAGAATTCTGCAGCCAGCCTGCTTTGAGATGCCTGGACTTCAACTCCCAGAATTCCTCAGCCAGCATCCTTTAAGATGCCTGGACTTCAACTCCCAGAGTTCCTCAGCCAGCAAGCTTTAACATATGTGGACTTCAACTCCCAGAATTCTGCAGCCAGCCTGCTTTGAGATGCCTGGACTTCAACTCCCAGAGTTCCTCAGCCAGCAAACTTCAACATACGTGGACTTCAACTCCCAGAATTCTGCAGCCAGCCTGCTTTGAGATGCCTGGACTTCAACTCCCAGAGTTCCTCAGCCAGCCGGACTGGCTAAGGGAATTCTGGGAGTTGAAGTCCACGCCTTTTGCGATCGATGTGAACGCTCTTTCTTGCCTCTGAGCTCCTTCTCCTAACGGGCCCGGGTGAGTGGGTTCCTGACTTTGCCCCCCACAGATGACCTCACCTGGTTTCCAAGGTTTTCCTTGCCAGGTGGTGATGGTGACCCCTTCCGGAATCCTCTGATCGATGCCCTCCCAATAGACGCCGCCTTCGCTGGTCTCGGCCACGTTGGTGAAGATGGTGTTACGCTGGATGGTATGCATGGCGTTGGGGTTGGTCCGAGTGGATGTGCCCGGGGCCACCCCGAAGAAGCCGTTCTCGGGGTTGATGGCACGCAGACACCCTACAGATGGGAACAAACCCCAAACAGGTGGTTATTCCTCACCACGACGGTCTCCAGATCTCCTCCTTCACAACATCGTAAACTCGGACACCAAATTTGTGCCCTGAGCGTTCCTGGAATGCTGGAGACTCTATTTATATTGTTCCCAGACCGGGCACTGAGCTTTGGCTGAAATTGGTTCTGTTTCCTGTATTGCTGCTTTGCTTAGTGACGGATGTCCCACTGCGGTCGTAAGCCGAGGACTACCCTGCTTTCCCCCCTAAAGCACACCGCCCTGCCGCTCTCTCAGCCAGCCCCAGCCTCCGACTCACCTTCGCTGTCGAACTTCATCCAGGCGATATCGTCCCCGACGCATTCCACGCGCCAGCCCGGCAAGGTAGGATTCATCATGGCTAAGTTGGTCTTCCCGCACGCGCTCGGGAAAGCGGCCGCCACGTATTTCTTCTTGCCCTCCGGGTTGGTGAGTCCCAGAATCTGCAAGAAACCGTAGAGAAGAGCGTGCCACAATTTGGCAGACGCCGAAACTCTTCTTTGCAATAAACTAGGTTTGCCCTCCCTCGGCCGCCAGGCGTCGATTACAAAAATCCAGGTAACCATCATAGTTTAGAGGCTTCTGCATCTCTCTGTTACCACTGTGGATTCTCCCCGTTTCCTAATCCAGGAGTCAGCAACCTGCGGCTCCGGAGCCGCATGTGGTTCTTTCATCCCCACTGCTGCGGCTCCCTATCCCCAGTCGGCGCCATAATTTTGAGAGGAGCTTCCAGTTAGGGGGCGGGGAAAACAGGGCGTGCTAGGAGGAGACTCTATGGCAAGGGGCGGGCTTTCCGATCAGCTCCACAATTGATAGGGCTTTCGGTTAGGAAGAGGAGGAGGAGGGGTTAACACACAGTCCAAAAGTGCGTTAATAACTCCGTGTTTTTCAAACTTGGCAAGTTTAAGATGGGTGGACTACAACGGCCACAATTCCCCAGCCGGCATGAAATCCATCCATCGAAAAAACCCTGCTGGCTGCCTTTACAGATAGCCCTCGACTTACGGCAGTTCACTTAGTGGCCGTTCAAAGTTACGGCGGCACGAAAAAAGTGACTTACGACAGCTTTCCACTCTTAAGACCGTCGCCGCATCCCTGCGGTCGCGGGATTGACATCCGAATGCTTGACAAACGACTCACATTTATGACGGCCGCAGTGTGCCCCGGGGGTTACGCGATCCCCTTTTGCGACCTTCTGACCGGCAAAGTCAACGGGGACGTCAGATTCACTTAACAACCATGTGACTCATTTAAGAACGGCAGCGATTCACTGAAGAACCGGGTCAAGAAAAGGGGGCCGAGCTCACTGAACAAAGGCCTCACTTAGCAACATACATTTGGGGCTCAAGTGTGGTCGTAAGTCGAGGACTCCCTGTGTCATTTAAGTGGGTGGAGTTAAGTGGGTTTTCTGAAGTGTGGCCATTTAAGTGGGAATTCTGGGAGTTGAAGTCCGGACATCTTCAAGTTGCCAAGGTTGAGAAACACTGATTTAAAAACATGTGGACTTCGACTCCCAGAATTCCCTAGCCCGCATAGGGAGAAGAATATAGCTGACTGGGGAATTCTGGGAATTGAAGTCTGAACGTCTTTAAGTGGCCAAGCAAGACAAATACTCAGCTAAATACTGATTTTTTAATATAGTTTTTAATCAGAGTTTGACCCTGCTTTTTCACATTTGCCTTGATGAGAAAGGAAATTCTAAGCCAATGCAGTACGATTTATTTTTCTTGGAAAATTGACGTTTCATTGAGATTGGGGCCTTTTGAAAACATTGCTGTTCGTTTCTCTTTGATTTCCAGCCTTTTTATCTTACATTAATCGTTTACCCTACGCACAATTCAAATTTTCCCCTTCACGCTCATTGCTTTTGCCGTTAAAAGGAAATATTCAGGTTTGTTCCTTGGAACGAGGATCGGTGGGAAAATAATTTCACCATTGCACCACGTTTAGAAAAAATAAATAAGTTTAAATCCTAACTCCGTGCTCGCTTGTGTACGACACACACAGAAGGAAAAAAATAACCCTTTTAAAGACTTCACAAATTTGTCCAAATTTACCTTATTTTTTTAATAAACAATATATTTATTTATGAAATAATAAATAATAAAACGATTTGGATTAACTAAAAATAATTATTAGGCAAATATAATGCTTAAAAATGATTTAAAAGCATTGCATTCTTGATTATTGAATCAAAAACAATTGCATTATTCAAGTTAATCTGGATTGTTGTTCCCCTCCTCCTGTGATAAGATCACATCACGCAATCTGTACGGTTTGCTAAAAATTCAAACCTCGTGTTAAAAAAAAGAAATCCCAATTAATTCATTCGTTCATGAAAACCTAATTTGAAAAGGTCGTGTATGAATCCTGGCCAATCTACAGCGAATTGTACTCTCAAATCTCCCTTCTCACTCTTTATTTAACTTTTCACATTGGTCTTTCCTCAAGCTGGCATCCTGTTGCAGCCCGGACTACGGCTCCCATCGTCCCCCATCACCGTGCTGGCTGGGCATAATGGGTATTGCACTCCTGCCCATCAACCTATCCAGTCCTCCCAGTCTCAGGACAATGCTCCCCCCCCCACTACGCAAGCTGTCCTTTTCTTGCGTCAAACGTCTCCCGATCCGGTTGAGATTTCAGCCGGCATCTTGTCACTCATTAACCAATTAATGTTTGCTCGTTAAATATCACTCCCAGGTAATGCAAACAGCAGCCGCTGTCCTTTGGCCTGATGGACCAAATTTTCTGCGCACGACCACCACCCCCGTCACCAGCTCGATCCCAGCAATCGACCCTTGCCCCCCCCCCCCACACTGCAGCACCTCTTCCCACAAAAACTTCACGGTCCTACTTTGCAATCCTCCACGCCTGGCACGGCAGCCGTGCCCCAGGGTGCACGGGCTGCACGCTTGACGGGTTCCACGGTTAGGTGGCTTTGAGGGCAGATGGGAAGAAAGAAACCGGTTAGATCCCGATGGTGCTTTTTTTGCCCCCAAAGACAACTGGGCTTTCTACATGTTTTTTTTTCCCTCGAAGAGGTTTTGCTTCCCATCCAAGAAGCCTCCTCGGTTTCTTCAGTCCACGTTTCTCCTTCAGTAGAACTCGAAGAAGCTTCTCGGATGAGAAGTGAAACCTCTTCAAGGAAAAAGAAAGAAAGAAAGTCCAGTTGCCTTTGGGAAGGGGGGGGATCAGTCACCAATTGAGGGAAAGAGTACCCCTGAGCACATGCAGAAAGTGCAAAGGGGGTGACGGACGTCTCCCTCCAAGCCGTAGATGAGAACGGAAACGAAAAAAGAGTTACAATCGAAGTTCAAAGTTACAACGGTGTTGGGGAAAAAAGACCGGCGACCGGTTTTCACACTTACGACCGTTGCAGCGTCCCGTGTGTGTGTGTGTGTGTGTGTCACGCGATCCCCTTTTGCGACCTTCTGACAAGCAAAATCGACGGCGGAAGCCAGATTCGCTTAACAAAGGCGTCGCTCGCTTAGCGACCGCCGTGATTCAGCTTTAACCACGGCGACAAAGAAAGGCCGTGGGGCAAAACTCACTTGACACCCCACCCACCCCGTCTGTCTCCGTAACGGACATTGGGGTCGTAAGTTGAGGACTGCCTGTAAATTCCAAGGGGTTTTGTGGAGGAGAGGGGAAAAAATCAAGATGGCCGCTGAAGCCGCGCCAATCAAAGTCACCCCTTTCCCGCTTTTTCAGATGACGCAATGGGGCAATTTTGCAAGCGGTTCGGATCCCCTTCTTGCCATGAAGACCCATGCAGACCCCTGCCCCTACAATACCACACCCCGCCCCCGCCCCCTCACCAGCATGTGCTCGGCCAACCAGCCTTCGTCCTTGGCGATGCAGGAAGCGATCCGTAGGGCAAAACATTTCTTCCCCAGCAAGGAATTGCCCCCGTAGCCGCTACCGAAAGAGACGATCTCTCGGCGGTTTGGCACGTGGCCGATCAAGGTCTTCTCTGGATTGCAAGGCCAGTTGTTCACGAGGTCTTCTGCAGGAGGAGAAGGAGGAGGAAGAAGGGAAGAAAAAAGAAGAAGAAAGGAGAAGGAGAAGGAGAAGAAAAAGAAGGAGGAGGAGGAAGAAGGAGGAGGAAGAAGAAGAGAAGAAAAAGGAGAAGAAGACAAGGAAGAAGGAAGAAAGAAAGAAAGAAAGAAAGAAAGAGAGGAAGAAGATGACGAAGAAGTTAGAAGAATAAGGAAGGAGGAGAAGGAGGAGGAAGGAAGAAAGAAAAAGAAAGAAGATAGAAGACGAAGAAGGAAGAAGAAGAAAGGAGGAGGAGGAAGAAGGAAGAAAAAGAAAGGAGAAGAAAGAAGAAGAAAGAAGAAGAAAAAAGCAAGGAGAAGAAAAACAAGGAGGAGAAGATGATGAAGGAAGAAGACGAAGAAGGAAGAAGAAGAAAGAAAGAGGAACAAGATGACAAAGAAGAAGACGACAAAGAAGGAAGAAGAATAAGGAAGGAGGAGGAGGAAGGAAGGAAGGAAAAGAAAGGAGAAGATAGAAGACGAAGAAGGAAGAAGAAGAAAGAGGAGGAGGAAGAAGAAAAACAAGGAGAAGAAAAACAAGGAGGAGAAGAAGAAGATGATGAAGGAAGAAGAAGGAAGAAGACGAAGAAGGAAGAAGAAGAAAGAAAGAGGAAGAAGATGACAAAGAAGATAGAAGACGAAGAAGGAAGAAGAAGAAGAAAGGAGGAGGAAGAAGGAAGAAAAAGAAGAAGGAAGAAGAAGAAAGAGGAGGAGGAAGAAGAAAAACAAGGAGAAGAAAAACAAGGAGGAGAAGAAGAAGACGAAGAAGGAAGAAGAAGAAAGAAAGAGGAACAAGATGACAAAGAAGAAGACGACGAAGAAGGAAGAAGAATAAGGAAGGAGGAGGAGGAAGGAAGGAAGGAAAAGAAAGGAGAAGACAAAGAAGGAAGAAGAAGAAGAAAGGAGGAGGAAGAAGGAAGAAAAAGAAGAAGGAAGAAGAAGAAAGAGGAGGAAGAAGAAGAAAAACAAGGAGAAGAAAAACAAGGAGGAGAAGAAGAAGATGATGAAGGAAGAAGAAGAAGGAAGAAGATGAAGAAGGAAGAAGAAGAAAGAAAGAGGAAGAAGATGACAAAGAAGATAGAAGACGAAGAAGGAAGAAGAAGAAGAAAGGAGGAGGAAGAAGGAAGAAAAAGAAGAAGGAAGAAGAAGAAAGAGGAGGAGGAAGAAGAAAAACAAGGAGAAGAAAAACAAGGAGGAGAAGAAGAAGAAGATGAAGGAAGAAGAAGGAAGAAGAATAAGAAGGAGAAGGAGAAGGAGAAGGAGAAGGAGAAGGAGAAGGAGAAGGAGAAGGAGAAGGAGAAGGAGAAGAAATGTTAGGGACCAGACATCAGGATTTGGACACAAAGGGCCTTCTAGCATTGTTTGAATCACCGGCAGCCTGAGGGTTCGAACATGTGCCGGAGCCAGACACAGGGAATTCGGCCATCAGAACTCCCAAAACCTCTGGAATAATGTCCTCTGGCTCCGCACATCTGGAAATTATGGGCTTCAATAGCCTGAATTCTTAGTAATGGAATTGGAAACGGTCTATCCCAGCGATGGCGAACCATTTTTGGCTCGCGTGCCATAAGTGGGGGGAGCGCAGGGGGGTCATGTGCGGACGTGCCGCACCCATAATGCAATGCGCAACCCTCCCCAGTGCGCATGCGCGCATTACAGGCGCTTCCCCCCCCCATTTTTTTGCATGCTTTTTTCGCCTTCCGCAGGATCCAGAGGCTTTATAGGAGCCTGGGGAGGGTGAAAACAGCCTCCCCCCCCCCCCCCCGGAGGCTTCAGGGACCTTCAGGAGGCTTCAGGAAGCCTCCGGAGCAGTCAAAACGACCCTCCGAGCAAACCGGAAGTCCGTTCCTGAACTTCCGGTTTGCCCGTAGGACCGTTTTTTTGCGCTCCAGAGGCTTCAGGCAAGCTCATGAAGGCCTCCGGAGGGCCTCCGGTGGTGCGGGGTGGTGGTGGCTTTTTTCGCCCTCCCCAGGCTCCTATAAAGCCTCTGGAGCCTGGGGAGGGCGAAAAAGGGCTTTAAAAAAGGATGAACTCAGCGCCTCGCGTGCCCTGACAAATGGCTCCGGGTGCCACCTGTGGCACGCATGCCATAGTTTCGCCGTCACGAGTCTATCCCATTGTTTCCCAAGCTTATCAACTTTAAGATGGGTGGACTTCAACTCCCAGAATTCCCCAGCCTGCATGCTTTAAGATGCCTGGGCTCCAACTCCCAGAATTCCTCAGCCAGGATGCTTTAACCTACATGGACTTCAACTCCCAGAATTCCTCAGCCAGCATGCTTTAAGATGCCTGGGCTCTAACTCCCAGAATTCCTCAGCCAGCATGTTTTAACATACATGGACTTCAACTCCCAGAATTCCTCAGCCAGCATGCTTTAACATACATGGACTTCAACTCCCAGAATTCCTCAGCCAGCATGCTTTAAGATGCCTGGACTTCAACTCTCAGAATTCCTCAGCCAGCATGCTTTAACATACATGGACTTCAACTCCCAGAATTCCTCAGCCCGCATGCTTTAAGATGCCTGGACTTCAACTCCCACAATTCCTCAGCCCGCATGCTTTAAGATGCCTGGGCTCTAACTCCCACAATTCCTCAGCCAGGATGCTTTAACCTACATGGACTTCAGCTCCCAGAATTCCTCAGCCCACATGCTTTAACCTACATGGACTTCAGCTCCCACAATTCCTCAGCCCTCATGCTTTAAGATGCCTGGACTTCAACTCCCAGAATTCCTCAGCCCGCATGCTTTAAGATGCCTGGACTTCAGCTCCCAGAATTCCTCAGCCAGCATGCTTTAACATACATGGACTTCAACTCCCAGAATTCCTCAGCCAGCATGCTTTAACCTACATGGACTTCAACTCCCAGAATTCCTCAGCCAGCATGCTTTAACCTACATGGACTTCAGCTCCCAGAATTCCTCAGCCCACATGCTTTAACCTACATGGACTTCAGCTCCCAGAATTCCTCAGCCCTCATAGCAATAGCAATAGCAATAGCAATAGCAATAGCAGTAGACTTATATACCGCTTCATAGGCCTTTCAGGCCTCTCTAAGCGGTTTACAGAGAGTCAGCATATTGCCCCCAACAATCTGGGTCCTCATTTTACCCACCTCGAAAGGATGGAAGGCTGAGTCAACCCTGAGCCGGTGAGATTTGAACCGCTGACCTGCTGATCTAGCAGTAGCCTGCAGTGCTGCATTTAACCACTGCGCCACCTTGGCTCATGCTTTAAGATGCCTGGACTTCAACTCCCAGAATTCCTCAGCTAGCATGCTTTAAGATAGGTGGACTTCAACTCCAAGAAACCTGGGCGAGGTATTCTGGGAATTGAAGTCCACAGACCTTAAAGCAGAGAAGATTGAGAAACACTGGCCTAGACTAGTGGGTGCCAAATGCAGACAATTCGTTTTCCACGCAAACTCTTTGTTACTCGTTTTACACCAAGCCGATTTTTTTTGTCGTGTTCTCACGCATCGCTTCCGCGTCGCAGAAACAGAGAAGTAATGGAACCCCGAGAAAGAGGGGCTCCCCTCATTCGGGGTGAGGGCTTACCGCTAAGGGGCAAAGGCCGCCCCACCGAATGCAGGCACTTGACGAACTCGCCGTCCCCAAGCGCGCGGAGGGCCGCCGAGCCCATCCGCGTCATGATTCTCATGCTGGCGACCACATAGGCCGAATCCGTCAGCTGGATCCCGATTTTGGACAGGGGCGAACCGAGGGGGCCCATGCTGTAGGGGATGACGTACATGGTGCGCCCTGCGAGAGGAGACGGACCCGAGAGAGGAAGAAAAATTGAGCGCATAATTTTAAAAAAAACACACTAGTAACAATAATGAGTGGTGTGGTGGCGTAGAGGCGGAGCTTTTCCCTCAGAATCAGGAGGCCGTGAGGTCAATCCTAGGTAGAGGCTGATATTTCTCTTTCTGGGCACAATGAGAATCTATCTGCTGAACAAAACTCCATATTGGCAACAGGGAAAGGCATCCGGCCAGTAAATACTCAGCTCCATTCAGTTGCCCAGACTCCACCCTGCAAGGGATTATTACGGGGTCGTTAAAAGATGCTGCTCTTATGGTTAAAGTTGGTGCGGTGGCCTAGACATACAAACATCACGAAACCTATCCATGACGGTCGTATGTCGTAACGTCACGTACAGGTAGTCCTCGACATATGACCGCGATGATGTTACAGGCGACTGTCAATGGACCCATGTTGCTGGGCTCCTGAAGTTCGGTCAAGGGACCTCAGAGGGTGCTTCTCTACCCCTCTTCCTTCTAACCCCTCCTCCTTCTTCTCCTCTTCTTCATCTCTTCCCTCCTCTCCTCCTCTACGCCCTCTTCCTCCTCCTCTTCCTTCTAACACCTCCTCCTCTTCCTCTCCCCTACTTTTAACTCTTCCTCCTCCTCTTCTTCTCCTCTTCTTTATCTCTTCTCTCCCTCCCTCCTCTCCTCCTCTTCTTCCTCTCCTCCTCCCCTACCCCTCTTCCTCTTCTTTCTTCTAACTCCTCCTTCTCCTCTCCTTCATCTTTTCCCTCCCCTCCTCCACTACTCCCTCTTCCTCCTCCTCTTCCTTCTAACACCTCTTCCTCCTCCTCTTCTTCCTCTCCTCCTCCCCTACTTCTCTACCCCCTCTTCCTCCTCCTCCTCCTAACCCCTTTTTCTCCTCCTCTTCTTCCTCTCCTCCTCCCCTACTTCTCTACCCCTTCTTCCTCCTCCTCCTCTTCCTCCTAACCCCTCCTCCTCCTCCTCTTCTTCCTCTCCTCCTCCCCTACTTCTCTACCCCCTCTTCCTCCTCCTCCTCCTCCTAACCCCTTTTTCTCCTCCTCTTCTTCCTCTCCTCCTCCCCTACTTCTCTACCCCTTCTTCCTCCTCCTCTTCCTCCTAACCCCTCCTCCTCCTTCTTCCTCTCCTCCTCCCCTACTTCTCTACCCCCTCTTCCTCCTCCTTCTAACCCCTCCTCCCCTCCCAGAATCCCAACTCCCGGGACTCCATGGCCGGCTGGAGAACTCTGGGAGTTGGGAGTCCACACACCTTAAACTTCCAGTGTTTGGAAAAACAGAGCTCTAAAAATGCAGTAAATCCAAAAGCATCAGAAAAGATTTAGTAAGGATGGATAAACGGATTCCTTTCTCCAGAAGAGAAAGTCGGGAGGAAGAAGGATTTGAACTGGCGGGGCCAAGCGGGACTAACGGCAAGGGAGGAACCGGCCCTGGGTTCAAATTATTTCCCCCTCTATCCTCGGCTCAATCTCAGATTGTCAAGCCACACGCGCGCACCCCTATTCCCCGTCCCATTCACCTTTCATGCAACCCGGGAACCGATCGTCCACCGCTTCTTGAAACTTCTGGGGGTTCATCCAGTTGCCCAGCTGACCCTTGACCCCCGGGGCCGTGATGGGAATCGTGTCCCTCTGGTTCTCCGTAACGATGACCGTCCGGCTCTCCACCCTGGCGACATCCTTGGGGTCGGTTTTCGCCAGCCAGCTGCAGAAGGAAGCAAATTCCGGGCGTCAAAATTTCGCAAACACAAAATCCGATGTGGCCATCCAGGACTCCAACTCCTATCGTCCCCAGGCCGGACCGGAACTGGCCTTCCTCCCTCCGCACCCCACCCTGCAACAGAGGACAACCGGACGGGGGGCTTACCAGTTCTCGTATTTCGTCAACGGCTTGATGACGCCTTCCGATTCAAGGAGATTCAAGATTTTGGTGCTCTCTTTTTCCGTCCCGTCGCAAATGTGGAGGCTGTCCGGCTGGCAGAGCCGCAGCCCTTGCTCGACAAACTCCTGCGCCCGGCCGGAGAGTTTGGCCAAGTCGCCGTGGAGCACGCGGGGGGCGTGGGCCCAACGCACCGGCACGGCAGACCATCTCCGAAGCGAGAAGGCTCCACGGCTGGAAAAAAGAGGATTAGAATGAGAAGAACGGAGTTGGAAGGGACCTTGTAGGTCATCTAGTCCAACCCCCATCCAAGCAGGAGACCCTACCCCAGGGGTCGCAACCTTAAACACTCAAAAGAGGCACAAAGGTCCTAACCGGAAGCCCCCTATCCAAAGGGTCTCCTCCTAGTGCGGTGTCCTTTTTCCTCTACCTGTCCTAACCGAAAGTCCTATCAATTGTGGAGCCAACCGGCGACAGGGAGCCACAGCAGAGGGATAAAAGAGCCACATGCGGCTCCGGAGCCGCAGGTTGGTTACAGCTGCCCTACACCATTTCCGACAGATGGCAGTCCAATCGCTTCTTGAAAGCCTCCAGTGATGAAGCTCCCACAACTTCCAAGAGTTAGAAGAAGGAAAGAGGCCTCAAACCATCATCTCCCCCCCCAAAAAAAATACAGGCAGTCCTCAACTTACAACATTTCATTTACTGACCGTTTGAAATTACGACAGTGCTGGAAAAAAGGGACATGGCTGTTTTCCTCATGTACAACTAGGACCCCCAGGATCGTGTGATCAAAATTTGGATGCTTGCCAACGGACTCATACTTATGACGGAGTGGTCGCAGTGTCCCGAGGTGCGAACTTCTGACAAGCCAAGTTGAGGG
Organism: Thamnophis sirtalis; assembly: GCF_051295495.1. Taxonomy (NCBI): domain Eukaryota; kingdom Metazoa; phylum Chordata; class Lepidosauria; order Squamata; family Natricidae; genus Thamnophis; species Thamnophis sirtalis. The sequence continues at coordinate 139,271,329 of NW_028261384.1, read as the reverse complement.
GGTAGCCAGATTCACTGAGCAACCGTGCGATTAACTTACACAACAACAGGGCTTCACTTAACAACAGTGGCATGAAAGGTTATAAACTGAGGGAAAATTCCCTGAACGAATGTTTCTCTCAGCGACGGGAACTTTGGGTTCAATTGTGGTCGTAAGTCGAGCACTATCTGTAATAGGTCTCTCTCTGTGAGTTTGTGTGTTTGTGTGTGTGTGTGTGTGTGTGTATGTTTGTGAAGATCTGGCAGAGACAAAATGGACAGGCAGTCCTTGACTTACGACCATCTGTTTAGTGACCGTTCTAAGTCACAATGGCACTTGGGAAAAAAAGTGAATGAGGGCCGTTTTTCACACCGTTTCAGTCACGTGATCAAAATTCAGATTTGCTTGGCAACTGACATGTACTTATGACGGTTGCGGTGTCTGAGGGGGACGGTGCCACGTGATTTCCCCCTTTTGCAACAACCTGGTCAGCAACGTCAACGTGGAAGCCAGATTCATTGAACAGCCGTGCGACCCACTTAACAACGGTGGCCAAAAATTTTGTGCCACGGAGCACGCAAGATTTACATAACCAACGAATTTGCCGCCATCTTGTTTCTAAGTTCTGCGCATGCGCCGAAAATTTTTACTTGCACTGCGCAGGCGCGCAAAGCACGCACACGAGCGAACCGGCACTAGTAGCCTGCTGGAACCCACCCCTGTCAAAAGTGGTCGTAAATCGAGGACGACGATTTCTCGAACCGAACCACCACAGAGTTGTACCCCCGACTCTCAAAAGTCCAAGGCCTCTGTGCGGAGATTTCACCGACGTGGATAGATTTGGCACAACTGTACACTGACTTCGGAAGGCGTATGTGTGTGTGTGAACTTTGTACGTGCTCAGAGAGTGAGGCAACCTCTCCGAAACGGTTGTGTTGACCCGGCTGAAGCAAAGACAGCCAGCGAACGTCAGCGCGAGAGATAGCAGCCATATTGGCAAATATGCAATTTGGAAATCATTGTTCTTTGCGTGTGTTCTTCTTCCTCCACGCACACGCAAGATAGGAACACGGTAGTTTAATGGTCTAATTATGTTGTAAGGGGAACATATTTTTCCTCAGAAAAACACACTATTGCAGCATTTAACAACTTTAAGAGGGGTGGACTACAACTCCCAGAATTCCATAGACAGCTGTGAATTCTGGGAGTTGAAGTCCACCCATCTTAAAGCATGCTGGCTGGGGAATTCTGGGAGTTGAAGTCCACCTCTCTTAAGGCATGTCGGCTGGGGAATTCTGGGTATTGAGGTCCACCCATCTTAAAGCATGCTGGCTGGGGAATTCTGGGTATTGAGGTCCACCCATCTTAAAGCATGCTGGATGGGGAATTCTGGGAGTTGAAGTCCATCCATCTTAAAGCATGTTGGCTGGGGAATTCTGGGAGTTGAGGTCCACCCATCTTAAAGCATGTCAGCTGGGGAATTCTGGGAGTTGAAGTCCACCCATCTTAAAGCATGTCGGCTAGGGAATTCTGGAAGTTGAGGTCCACCCATCTTAAAGCATGTCAGCTGGGGAATTCTGGGAGTTGAGGTCCACCCATCTTAAAGCATGCTGGCTGGGGAATTCTGGGAGTTTAAGTCCACGCATCTTAAAGCATGCTGACTGGGGAATTCTGGGAGTTGAAGTCCAACCACCTGAAATCATTCTGGCTGGGGTATTCTGGGAGTTGAAGTTTATCCCTCTTAAAACATGCTGACTGGGGAATTCTGGGAGTTGAAGTCCACCCATCTTAAAACATGCTGGCTGAGGAATTCTGGGAGTTGAAGTCCAACCACCTGAAATCATTCTGGCTGGGGAATTCTGGGAGTTGAAGTTTATCCCTCTTAAAGCATGCTGGCTGGGGAATTCTGGGAGTTGAAGTCCACCCATCTTAAAACATGCTGGCTAGGGAATTATGGGTGTTGAGGTCCACCCATCTTAAAGCATGTCGGCTGGGGAATTATGGGTGTTGAAGTCCGCCCATCTGAAAGCATGCTGGCTGGGGAATTCTAGGAAAGTCCATGCATCGCAAAACAAGCTGACTGGGGAATTCTGGGAGTTTAAGTCCACCCATCTAAAAGCATGTCGGCTGGGGATTTCTGGGAGTTGAAGTCCACCCATCTTAAAGCATGTCGGCTGGGGAATTCTGGGAGTTGAAGCCCACCCATCTTAAAGCATGCTGTCTGGGGAATTCTGGGAAAGTCCATGCATCTCAAAGCAAGCTGACTGGGGAATCCTGGGAGTTGAAGTCCACCCAATCTTAAAATCGCCAAGGCTCAACAATACCGCTTATTATTGTGTTCACAAACGTCAGCTTTGCCAATCCAGGCGCGACGGCTTCCAAGCTGCCTTTTAACAGCTGATGGGTCGCACGCATAATGCACCATTCAGCGCTCTCTAGAAAATGTGGCCGAGCGTGTTTCAGTGTGGTCCGTGTAAGCATTCCCCTACGGCGTGCGTCCCATCCCGAGCCAGCCGGAATGCGCGCGGGGAGGGGGGGAAAACACCTGAGAAAACTGGAGGTTGGAACGAGCTAAAAAGTATCACCCTAATTAAATACACACCACCAGATTTAATCTGTGGCTGATTTTCCCACAACGCACAATTCTCACACTCTGTGTGTGTCTGTGTGTGTGTGTGTGTGTGTAGAGAAGGCACCCTTTGCTCGTGTAAAGTTTTTCCACGGGTCCCGCGAGTGTCAAAAACGGATATATATATTTTCTTCCCCCGAAATGTGATCTCGGATCGGAAGAGGAATCCGACGAGGCGCACAAATTACGCACGGCACCACACAACCGCACAACACCGACAACCTTACTGCGCCGGCAGGCTTGTTCCCCAGGAGGGCGTGCGATTCCCACGCCCCACCTCTCTGCGCCCGTCGTAAATAGGAGTTGGTTTTGCCAAGCGGCCGAATTTGAATCCCAGGACCGCGGGGACGGTGCAACGGGCGTTAAGTGTGAAAAAAACAGCCCGCTTTTTCCAGGGGTGGTGTAACTTTTGAACGGTCACTAAATGGACTGTCGTAAGTTGAGGACTAGCTGCATTTTTAATTTTAATTTTTAATCTTATTTTACATTGCCCAATTAGAGAAACTCCAGTTCTTTTGAGACCCCGCCATCAAATCAAAGGGGCTGCAAAAGCCAACGTTGTTGTTAAACCCCAGCTGCTCAGTTCTACTCCAGGTAGTCCTCAACTTACAACCGTTCATTTAGCGACCGTTCCAAGTCACAACAGCACCGAGGAAAGGGACTGAGGAGAGTTTTTCACACTTACAACTGTCACGTGATCAAAATGTGGACGCTTGGCCCCTGCCTCGTATTTATGACGGTTGCAGCGTCCTGGGGTCACGTGATTCCCCGTTTGCGACCTTCCGACAAGCGATGTCAATGAGTGACTCACTTAACAACTGTGCCAAGAAAGGCAAAAAAACCTCACTTAGCAACAGAAATTCGAGGCTCATTTTGTCATAAGGAAAGACACTGGGAAATCCCAATTCGTTTAACGGCCCGGCGACTCACTTAACACATGCAGCGATTCACTTAACAACTGTGTCAAAAAAGGTTGCAAAATGGGGTAATAAGCCCCTTAATGACTGTCTCACTTAGCAACAGACATTTGGGGCTCAGTTTGTCACAAGGAAAGCCACTGGGAAAGCCCAATTCACTTAACAACCGTGTGACTCACTTAACACATGCGATTCACTTAACAACTGTGTCAAGAAAGGTTACAAAATGGGGTAAAAAGCCCTTAACAACTGTCTCACTTAGCAACAGAAATTCGGGGCTCTGTTTGTCACAAGGAAAGCCACTGGGAAAGCCCGATTCGCTTAACAACCATGTGACTCACTTAACATATGCGATTCACTTAACAACTGTGTCAAGAAAGATTGCAAAATGGGGTAAAAAGCCCCTTAACGACTGTCTCACTTAGCAACAGAAATTCGGGGCTCAGTTTGTCACAAGGAAAGCCACTGGGAAAGCCCGATTCGCATAACAACCATGTGACTCACTTAACACATGCGATTCACTTAACAACTGTGTCAAGAAAGGTTGCAAAATGGGGTAAAAAGCCCCTTAACGACTGTCTCACTTAGCAACAGAAATTCGGGGCTCAGTTTGTCACAAGCAAAGCCACTGGGAAAGCCCGATTCGCATAACAACCATGTGACTCACTTAACACATGCGATTCACTTAACAACTGTGTCAAGAAAGGTTGCAAAATGGGGTAAAAAGCCCCTTAACGACTGTCTCACTTAGCAACAGAAATTCGGGGCTCAGTTTGTCACAAGCAAAGCCACTGGGAAAGCCCGATTCGCTTAACCACCATGTGACTCCCTTAAACACTGCAGTGATTCACTTAACAACTGTGTTAACAGGAAAGGCTGTAAAATGGGCTAAAACCCATTTTAGGGACTCTCACTGAACAAGAGAAATTTGGGTCTCAATGGAGATCACCTTCTCACAAGCAAAATCAGCGGGAAAGCCCGATTCGCTTAACAACCGCGTGACTCACTTAACACACGCAGCGATTCATTTAACAATGGTTGCAAAAATAGGGATAAAACCCACTTAACGACTGTTTCACTTAACCACAGAAATTCTGGACTCAGTTGTGGGCACCATCTCATGAGCCGTCACTAGCAGACCCCGATTCGCTTAACAACCGCGTGACTCACTTAACAAACAGCAGCGATTCATTTAACAATGGTTGCAAAAATAGGGATAAAACCCACTTAAAGACTGTTTCACTTAACCACAGAAATTCTGGACTCAGTTGTGGGCACCTTCTCATGAGTCAAGTCACTAGGAAAGCCTGATTCGCTTAACAACCGTGTGACTCACTTAACAAGCCCGGCGATTCACTGAACAACGGTGCCAAGCAAGGGGGCAAAACTCGCTTACCCGATGGCCCACTCAGCCCACAGGAATATTGGGCATCATTGTGGTCGTATGCCAAGGACGACCTGAACAATGACGCTCGTTTCCTGCCCTCCAGGATCTTCAGGGCGGGCGAAGGGTGAGGGAAAATCCCCGCCACGGAACTGCTGGCACCTGTCCTTCTTGTAAACCACTCCTCAAACCTCGGATCTGGGATTGGAAAGCAGTGGTTGGCATCCTTCTACCCTCTGCCCGCCCGCGAGAGAACCAGGCTTGGCGAGGGGCCAAGAAACCGAGTCCGGATCAAGGAGCAAACCGCCTGAGGGTGGATCTTCACCCCAGGGCAAAGCTTCTCTGCAAAAGCAAATCGCGATGGCGCCCGGGAACCCGGCTGATTCTTGAGATCTAGGAACCTGTTGTTCCCGGTTTAACCGGAATTCCCAGGCATCCCCTTCGCCTTTGCACAACCCCCCCCCCCCCTCTTCTCTGTTGCCCGAAGAGATGCCACTTCATGAAAAAGGAAATTGGCATCTTGCCACCCTTGGCAATCACACCCAACGCTGAAGGGAGGGAAGAGATCCATTGGCATCTCAGTAGACTAATTTTTATTTATTTATTTGTTTATTATTATTATTATACAATTGTATCACAGCGGCCAGTTGTTTCGCCGGATTTGGCATTGGTTACTAGTCGGGCCCCACCCAGGGGCCTAGGACGTCGTAACGTATTTTCGTAATATGCATGCAGATCCAAGCAGTTACGGCTTTTTGCATTTGACTGATGGTGATTTTGTCAATTTTTAACTGTTTTAAATGTAATTCCAGTGCTTTTGGAATAGCAACCAGTGTGCCAATTACCACTGGAATTACCACTGCTGGTTTGTGCCATAGTCGTTGAATTTCGATTTTTAAGTCCTGGTATTTTGCGATTTTTTCATGTTCCTTCTCGTCGACCCTGCTATCACCTGGTATTGCGATGTCTATGATTGTGACCTTATTTTTCTCAACCAGTGTGATGTCTGGTGTATTATGCGCCAGTATTTTGTCCGTTTGTGTACGGAAATCCCACAAGATCTTGACCATCTGATTTTCGATGACTTTTTCAGGCTGATGTTCCCACCAGTTTGTTGCTGTTTTAACATTATAATTTTTGCACAAATTCCAATGGATCATTTGTGCTACTGAATTGTGCCGCAATTTATAATCAGTCTGCGCGATTTTTTTTACAGCAGCTGAGTATGTGATCAACAGTTTATTATTTAATCTTTGGTGAGATTCACAGCCTTTGGGGCTGGTTGGTAGCTCAACAGCTCGAGTCCTAACCAAGGACCTAGGAACTGTTAAGGTAACATCTGAGGATATAAGCTGTTCCAAGTAGGGAGGTTTTTTGTAGAATCAGAATGTTCAAGTCTGATAAATTTAAAATTTCCAAATAGCGAGGTAGCCCTTTGGGTATTGCTCCAAGGGCTCCAATTACAATCGGGACAACACACAATTTCTTTTTCCACAGTCGCTCAACTTCAATTTGCAAGTCCCGGGACTTTTGTGATTTTGTTTCTTGCTGTTTATCTTCGATTCGTGCATCTCCAGGTATTGCAACGTCAATGGACCATACTTTTTCTTTTTCTTTTCAACTATGGTTATGTCAGGTGTGTTGTGGGCCAAGTGCCTGTCAGTCTGGATTCTGAAGTCCCACAAGATCTTGACTTTCTCATTCTCTAAAAACTTCTCCACCTGATGCTCCCAGTGGGTTTCCTGTACTCAAATCCAAACTTTTGGCACAATTTCCAGTGAATGATCTTAGCAATGCGGTCATGGCATTGTAGGTAGTCAGTCTGTGAATTTTTGCTGCTGTATTATTATTATTATTATTATTATTATTATTATTATTATTATTATTATTATTTCATTAAACATGAAACTCAGCCAACTGAACATTCAAAAATGCATCACAAATACCATTGACTGATGCTAATGGTTGATACAGGTTGCTGCCAGCATCCTAGTTATCAACCAAGTTGTTCTTGTTATTATTATTATTATTTTGCAAAAGTCTACACGCAGGGAGTCCTCAATTTACGGCCAACAATCGAGCCTCAAAATATAACCGGGGCTAAGTGGGAAATTGGTGCACGGGAATTTCGTTCCATTGTACGACTTTTCTCGCTGCTTTGGTTAAGTGGAACGCTGCCGTTCTTAAGTGAGTCTACAAATCTGGATAACTTCGTGGACTTCAACTCCCAGAATTCCTCAGGCCAGCATGCAGATTAGAAATCTGAGTAACTTTGTGGACTTCAACTCCCAGAATTCTCCAGGCCAGCATGCAAATTAGAAATCTGGATAGCTTCGTGGACTTCAACTCCCAGAATTCCCCAGGCCAGCATGCAAATTAGAAACCTGAGTAACTTCATGGACTTCAACTCCCAGAATTCCCCAGGCCAGCATGAAGATTAGAAATCTGGATAACTTCGTGGACTTCAACTCCCAGAATTCCCCAGGCCAGCATGCAGATTAGAAATCTGGATAACTTTGTGGACTTCAACTCCCAGAATTCCCCAGGCCAGCATGCAAATTAGAAACCTGAGTAACTTCGTGGACTTCAACTCCCAGAATTCCCCAGGCCAGCATGCAAATTAGAAATCTGGATAACTTTGTGGACTTCAACTCCCAGAATTCCCCAGGCCAGCATGCAGATTAGAAATCTGGATAACTTCGTGGACTTCAACTCCCAGAAATCCCCAGGCCAGCATGCAGATTAGAAATCTGGATAACTTTGTGGACTTCAACTCCCAGAATTCCCCAGGCCAGCATGCAAATTAGAAACCTGAGTAACTTCGTGGACTTCAACTCCCAGAATTCCCCAGGCCAGCATGCAAATTAGAAATCTGGATAACTTTATGGACTTTTAACTCCCAGAATTCCCCAGGCCAGCATGAAGATTAGAAATCTGGATAACTTTATGGACTTTAACTCCCAGAATTCCCCAGGCCAGCATGAAGATTAGAAATCTGGATAACTTCGTGGACTTCAACTCCCAGAATTCCCCAGTCAGCATTGCATAGCTGGCTGGGGAATTCTGGGAGTCAAAGTCTTTTCCTTTTAAAGTTGATCCAGTGAAGAAATACTGAATTAGCAACTGAAAAGGAGACCCCCAGGAAATCTCACGGCTGTCTATTTTGCTTGAGGGTCAAAAAAACATTGCAGGAGAAGACCAAGGCCCGAAGACGATTATTATAATGAAATCCATTAATTAATGAAGAGGACACATCTGTCCACATCTGACCTCTGAAACAGACATTTTCGGTTCAAAGTTTGCACGGCGATTTAGGATAACCCAGTGAATTTAAGACTTAGGAGGGAGAAAATCCCATTTGCTGGGTGTTACACTCTTCCCAACACAACATTGGTCCTTCTTCAACCCATTTTGCAGCCTGGGAAACTGAGGCACACAAACACACACACACACACACACACACACACACTCCCTCCCCATTCTCCGTTGCTCAATCTGGTTGGCTCCGGGTGTATATTTCCGCCCCCCTTTTCTTTTAAAACAAATACAAAGTTTCCCCAAAGTTACGCAACCCCCTGTTTTTTTCCTAGGAATTTTTGCAGCCAAAGTGTACTCCATGGCAATGTCCAAGTTGTGTCATCCTGGCATTGTGTAGTTTGTGCGCAAGCTACACAAATGGTGTGGGGGGGGGAGATGGGCAAAGCCTAGCTTTTAGTGTCCAAAGTCATTATTTGCTCGGTTCAAACTAGGCGCAAGAGGGATTTGCAAAGCTGTAAGCGGCAGGATATCTTGGGGTGTGTGTGTGTGTGTGTTTGTGTTGGCGTGTGTGTAAATAGCGCGAGAGGGAGAAGAAGGAAGTCAAAGTATCTTCCTGGGTGTTTTTTTTTTTTTTTGTATCCAATTCAGATTAACTGTATCCGAACTGCAGTCTTTGCAAAAGAAATTTAAATAAAAGAGAAAGAGAGAGAGAGAGAGGGGAGGAAAGCTAATGTGACTTTTGGAATGAATTTGTGGGTGAAAGGTGACTTGAAGGGAGGAAGGGGGGGGGCTAGTCCCTGGTGAGGAGGAGCAATGGTTCTTCCCCCCCTCCTCCCAACCAGACAGATGTGCGAGGCAGGAAAACGGAGCGATCTAGTTTCCCTGCTTCCTTGACGATCCCCCGTTCGCACAACCACCCTTTTCTCCCCGTACCCACAACTTTTGTGGCACCGGCCTGCAGCAGGGAGGGAGGGAGGGAGGGAGGGAAGCGGAGCACGCAAAGAGAGGAGGAAGAGGAGGAGGAAGAGTGTGGGATCCGTGGTGCTCTCTGAGCCTGGTTTTTGGCATGCAGACATTTCACAACCACACTAAGCAACCTCATCAGTGCTAGAAAGGAGTGGGGTTGAGGGCAGGGGAGAAGGGAAGGCTCGAGAGGTGGCCAAACTCAGGTCTGGGGAGTGTGGGGTGGGGGCTAAATCCCCTGAAATGAGGCTGGGGGCCAGCAGGCAGGAAGGGAACACAAAGGACTTCTGAATCCTGCTCAGCTTCCTGTGGTGCCCATTTCACAGGCAGAAAACTGAGGCTGCAATAAAGAGGGAGGGAGGGAAGAAAGGAAAGGAGGGAGGGGGGAAACAGAGAAGGTGGGAAGAAAGGAAAAGAGGGGGGAGAAAGAGAAGAAGGGACAGAAGGAAGGAGGGAGGGAGAGGGATGAAGGAAGGAATAGAGGGAGAGAGGGGGTGAAGGAAGGAAAAGAGGGAGGGAGAGAAGGAGGGAGAGAGATGGAGGAAGGACAGAAGGAAGGAAAGAGGCAGAGAGGGGGTGAAGGAAGGAAAAGAGGGAGGGAGAGAAGGAGGGAGAGGGATGAAGGAAGGACAGAAGGAAGGAAAGAGGCAGAGAGGGGGTGAAGGAAGGAAAAGAGGGAGGAAGGGAGGGAGGGAGAGGGATGAAGGAAGAGAAAAGAAAGAGGGAGGGAGAGAGGGAGAGAAGAAAGGAGGGAGAGGGATAGCAATCGCAGTTAGACTTATATACCGCTTCATAGGGCTTTCAGCCCTCTCTAAGCGGTTTACAGAGTCAGCATATTGCCCCCAACAACAATCCGGGTGAAGGAAGGACAGAAGGAAGGAATAGAAGGAGAGGGAGGGAAGGAGGGAGAGAGGGGGTGAAGGAAGAGGGAAGGAAGGAGAGATGAAAGAAGGAAGGAAAAGAGGGAAGGGAGGAAAGAAAGGAGGGAGAGAGAGAAGGGGTGAAAGAAGGAAAAGCGGAAGGGGGAGGGGGAAGAAAGGGAGGGAGAGGGAGAACTGGAGGGAAGGAAGGAAAAGAGGGAGAGAAGAAGGGAGGGAGGGATGAAAGAAGGAAGGAAAAGAGGGAAGGGAGGAAAGAAAGGAGGGAGAGGGAAGGGGTGAAAGAAGGAAAAGAGGGAGAGAAGAAGGGAGGGGGAAGGAAAAGAGGGAAGGGAGGAAAGAAAGAAAGGAGGGAGGGAGGGAGAAAGGGGAAAGGAAGGAAAAGAAGGGGGAGGGAGAGAAGGGAGACAGAGAGAGGGAGGGAACGAAGGAAAGAAAGAAGGAAGGAAAGAAAAGAGAGAGAAACAGAGAGAGGGAGGGAATGAAAGAAAAGAGGGAGGGATGAAGGAAGGAGAGAAGGCAGGAAACGAGGGAGGGAGAAAAAGAGAGAGGAAGGAAGGAAAAGAGGGGGGAGAGAGAGCTGGAGGGAAGGAAAAGAGGGAGAGGGATAAAAGAAGGAAGGAAAAGAAAGGAGAGAGGGAGAGAAGGAGAGGAGGAAGGAAAAGAGGGAGGGAGACAGGGAGCTGGAGGGAAGGAAAAGAGGGAGAGGGATAAAAGAAGGAAGGAAAAGAAATAAAGGAGGGAGAGAGAGAAGGAGAGAAGGAAGGAAAAGAGGGAGGGAGACAGAGGGCTGGAGGGAAGGAAAAGAGGGAGAGGGATAAAAGAAGGAAGGAAAAGAAAGGAGAGAGGGAGAGAAGGAGAGAAGGAAGGAAAAGAGGGAGGGAGACAGAGCGCTGGAGGGAAGGAAGGGAAAGAGGAAGAGTGATGAAAGAAGGGAGGAAAAGAAAGGAGGGAGGGAAAGAAGGAGAGAAGGAAGGAAAAGAGGGAGGGAGAGAGCTGGAGGGAAGGAAGGGAAAGAGGGAGAGGGATAAAAGAAGGAAGGAAAAGAGGGAAAGGAGGGAGGGAGAGAAGGAAGGAAAAGAGGGAGGGAGACAGAGAGCTGGAGGGAAGGAAGGGAAAGAGGGATGAAAGAAGGGAGGAAAAGAGGGAAAGGAGGGAGGGAGAGAGCTGGAGGGAAGGAAGGAAAAGAGGGAGGAAAGAAGGGAGGAAAAGAGGGAGAGGAGGGAGGGAGAGAAGGGGGGGAAAGAAGGAAAAGAGGGGGGGTGGGGAGGGGAGGCCGCGGGCGCTTGGCTCACCCCACCAGCCGCGTGTAGGGCGCCGGCATGCTTCCCAGCCTCCGATCGGCAGCGGCAGCAGCAGCCGCCCGCGGGGGCTCCGGGTTAAGAAGGGCGAGGGAGGCGCGGAGGCCGCCCGGGCAGAGGAGCCCGCCTCGCCCGCCTCGCCCGTCTCATAGGCTGGCCCGGCCAGGCCCCCCGACCGCCCCGCCCCGCCCCGCCCGCCGCCTCGGCACTGATGTAACCCCGCCCGGCTCTTGCTCCGCCGCCGCGGAGATCCGGCAATGGGGACCTCTGGCCACGTGCAGAGCGCCCCGCCGGCGCCCTGCAGCTCGGTGCTCCAATAACCACGCTTCGCTTAGCGACCCTTTCCAAATGGACAGCGGCTCTGGAAAAAAAGGATCCTTTTTCACACTTACGACCAGGTTCCTTTTTTCACACTTAAGACCGACCATTGCAGCATGCTTAGGATCTTTTTTTCACACTTACGACCAGGATCCTTTTTTCACACTTACGACCAGGATCCTTTTTTCACACTTAAGACCAACTATTGCAGCATGTTTAGGATCTTTTTTCACACTTACGACCAAGTTCCTTTTTTCACACTTAAGACCGACCATTGCAGCATGCTTAGGATCTTTTTTTCACACTTACGACCAAGTTCCTTTTTTCACACTTACGACCAGGATCCTTTTTTCACACTTATGCAGCATGTTTAGGATCTTTTTTCACACTTACGACCAAGTTCCTTTTTTCACACTTAAGACCGACCATTGCAGCATGCTTAGGATCTTTTTTTCACACTTACGACCAAGTTCCTTTTTTCACACTTACGACCAGGATCCTTTTTTCACACTTATGCAGCATGTTTAGGATCTTTTTTCACACTTACGACCAAGTTCCTTTTTTCAAATTTACAACCAATTTCCTTTTTTCACACTTATGACCAGGATCCTTTTTTCACACTCATGACCGACCATTGCAGCATGCTTAGGAACTTTTTTCACACTTACGGCAGTTCCTTTTTCACACTTATGACCAGGATCCTTTTTTCACACTTATGCAGCATGTTTAGGATCTTTTTTCACACTTACGACCAAGTTCCTTTTTTCAAACTTACAACCAATTTCCTTTTTTCACACTTATGACCAGGATCCTTTTTTCACACTTATGACCAACCATTGCAGCATGTTTAGGAACCTTTTTCACACTTACGGCAGTTCCTTTTTCACACTTATGACCAGGATCCTTTTTTCACACTTATGACCGACCATTGCAGCATGCTTAGGATCTTTTTTCACACTTACGGCCAAGTTCCTTTTTTCACATTTATGACCAGGATTCTTTTTTTCACACTTATGACCAAGTTCCTTTCTTCACACTTACGACCAGGATCCTTTTTTCACACTTACGTCCAATTGTTGCAACATTCCCCCCACCCTCCTTTTGAGCTCACATGATTGACCTTGGAATGCTTGAATCCCCCCGGACTCGCCTTTATGACGGTTTCATGGTTCAGGAGTCGTTGTGGCAACTTTTCCCCTACCGGCAACCTCCCCAGGAGAAGCCAGATTCACTTAACAACCGTCTGGCTCACTTAACCATGGCGGTGATTCCCTTTACAACGGTGCCAAGAAAGGATGTAAAATACAGTGAGTAACACGCTTGTTAAATGAATCTGATTTCCCCGTTGAGTTTGCTTAGGAAAAGGTCGCAAAAGGGCGGAATCGCGGGACACGACAACCGTCGTAAATATGAACCAGTGGCCAAATGTCTGGATTTTGTTCCTGGGACCACGAGGATACTTGCAAAGCTCGTAAGCGTGAAAAAAACGGTCACAAGTCACTTTTCTCAATGCCGTCATAACTTCGAACGGTCACTAAATGAACCGTTGTTAGTCGAGGACTACCCATAATCCCCAGCAGCCTCCTTGGAAAATTAAAATGGGCATGAGGAAGGAACAAGAGAGTGGACGGTTTGGTAGAAAATTAAGCACAGATCACTTTATGACCTGTGGACTTCAACTCCCAGAATTCCTGAGCTCGGTGGGCTCAGGAACTCAGGTGGGCTCAGGAACTCTGGGAGTTGAAGTCCACAAGCCATAAATGGCCGCATAGTTACCCCAGACTCTAGAAAGAGTGCAGAGAAGAGCAAGAAAGAGGATTAAGGGGACTGGAGGCTAAAATATAGGAAAACGGTTGCAGGAACTGGGGATGTCTAGTTTAATGAAAAGAAGGACCAAGGGAGACATGATAGCAGTCTTCCAATATCTCAGGGGCTGCCACAAAGAAGCGGGAGTCAAACTATTCTCCAAGGCACCAGAGGGCAGAACAAGAAGCAATGGGTGGAAACTAATCAAGGAGAGAAGCAACTTAGAACTAAGGAGAAACTTCCTGACAGTTAGAACAATTAACCAGCGGAACAGAAGTTGCCTCCAGAAGTTGTGAATGCCCCAACACTGGAAGTCTTTAAAAAGATGAGCCATTTGTCTGGAATGGTATAGGGTTTCCTGCCTAGGCAGGGGGTTGGACTAGAAGACCTCCAAGGTCCCTTCCAACTCTGCTATTGTATTGTATCCCTGCCATAGATAGCAATAGCAATAGCAGTAGACTTATATACCGCTTCATAGGGCTTTCAGCCCTCTCTAAGCGGTTTACAGAGAGTCAGCATATTGCCCCCAACAATCTGGGTCCTCATTTTACCCACCTCGGAAGGATGGAAGGCTGAGTCAACCCTGAGCCGGTGAGATTTGAACCGCTGAACTGCTGATCTAGCAGTAGCCTGCAGTGCTGCATTTAACCACTGCGCCACCTTGGCTCTTCCAGATGATCTTCAGGGAAGAAAGATTCGTCCAGTGACTGTTTAAAGTATTGAAAAAAGAAGACGGCGGTCTCACTTAGCAACGGATATTTGGGGGGCTCCATTGTGGCCGTAAGTCGAGGACTGCCTGTAATTCCCATTGGACTGGAAACGTTGTGGCTGTTTCGTGGGGCGGAGGGGGGGGGGTTCACCCGACGATTCACTTCATGACCCCACCCGGTCCCAATTGTCCTAAGTGGAGGAGTACTTAGGATAAGCACCCAAATATTCTAATTCAGATCGTTACTAAAGGATCATTGGCTGCTCGAGTAAGAGGAGAAGGGACGAGCAATCCTCACCTTTTTCCTCCCAGGGAATAAGGAGCGATAGAGGTCGTATTCAGCCGGTTCGGAACGGTTCATCCTAACCGGTTGTAGAAATTGCGGGGGAAATCGCCCATCCGCCTCGGTTCTCTGCTGTCCTATTCAGGCACGTTTTCAAGCCAAAGTGCATGCGCGCTCTCACATTTGCGAACTGGCAGGGCCGTGATGGCGGATCTATGGCGCACGTGCCACAGGCGGCACGCAAAGTTCTCTCTGCAGGCACACGAGCCGTTGCCCCAGCTTCATGGCGCTTGCGTGCGGGCCTCTCGCTGACCCACTGATTTTTTAGACTCTGCCGTACTTGTGTGAGAACGCGGGGCGCATTCGGGAGACGCTCTTGGGTGGCGGGGGTCCACACGCATGCATGGAGGGGTGAGAGGGGAGTGCAGGGGGGCGGCGCACACACCCTGCGGCTCGTTTTTGATCCCCGGAAGCCGCAGGGAGCACAGAGGGTCGTACGGGCATTCATGGAGGGGGGCAGGAGGATCACAGGGGGTCACACACATATTCATGGGAGGCCTTGGGGGACACATGCGCATGCGCAGGGCAGCCGGGCGCACGGGGATGGTGGTGTCACGCGCCCTTTCGGCATGTAACAACAAAAACGTTAGCCATCACTGTGGTAGGAAAAGTAAGGGACTAACCCCACCCCTGAACCCTCTCTCTTTTTCTCCCAGGAAATAAGTAGTGATAGACTGCCCCTGTCCAGGGAAGCTCTACATCGGCTGAGCGTGCCGAAATGGCCTCCCATGCTAAATCTTTTGTTGTTGTCGTTTGGTGTTCTTGGAACACGTTGATTCTCCGCTCCGGGATTTCCAAAGTCACCTAAGGCAAGACTCCGAGGGCCGATTTTTCGCCTCCCGCGCCCTCCCCCCCCCGGTACGAATCCCTGTCCCATTGACCGGGTTTGCCGTGACAACAAGAAGAGAGGAGAGATAACCGTGATCCCCTTTGATCTCCTGGTTCAACAATCGCAAAGTACAGCAAACAAACCGTCTTCCTACGGGGGAGATTCGGCAGTGCCAAACAAGCTCGGTCCAGAAAACAGAGCTAGAGGCCCCCGTGACGGAAATGGGCAAAGTCTAAAAACTCCAGAGGGCGTTTTTTGGCCCTGTTTATGGAGCTTTGCGAAGCAGACAAGAGGCACGGATCCCCCGCCGTAAATCCCCGGGTGTTTACATCCAAAATGTCCTTGGGTTGACCGCCGTTAATGGTTGATTAGGTTCAGGGGTGAGCAAAATTCGGAGGCTCCCTCTCCCCGCCCCGAGTGGTTTGCTGAGAAGGGACGGCTACAAAAAATCGAATTTAATAAAACAATTTTTTAAAAAAAAACACGGGAAAGAGGGTGCTTTTTCAAGAGGCAACTTGGACTTTCTGGTTTTTCCTTGAAGAGGGTTCGCTTCTCCTCCGAGAAGCTTCTTCGGTTCAAAAAGAGGGTCCATTGTCTTTTCAACGCAGCTGGACTGCTGGAACGAGTCCCGGTGGGTTTCTTCTGTGTTGTGCCGTACGATTGTGAAGTGGCGGTTTTGTTTCCCCAATCTGGCTCACGGCATTTGTATTGCATATATACCAGGGGGCCTCGGCGGCTCGCTTTAAAGGATGCAAATGACCAGCTGTCGGCGAGGAGTGTAAATCCTTCCATTCCCCTTTCCGGGAGGATTTGTTTTTCTCCGAAGACGTTTCGCTTCTCCTCTGAGAAGCTTCTTCGGCTCCGACTGGATGGAGGGGAAGAGAAGGATTTAAACTCCTTGCAGACAGCTGGTCATTTGCCTCCTTTTAGTTGAGCCGTTGAGGCCCCCTGGTCTATGGGTAGTGAGACATGTGGAGATCTGGAGATTGGAGAAACGAAACAGCCATTTCACAACCACATGCCACAACTCAGGACTAGATTCGGCAGTCCAGCTGCGTTTAAAAGACAAGAGGCTACTCTTTTGAAGATGGCAAAGTCCATATTTTTGGACAAAGAGGACCGCTGCTTTGAAACAGGGATCCTCGATCACCATCGATGTGGAAATTGAACACCCCTCTTTCAAGAGGGAGGAGGAATACGACATCAACTATCTCCAGTTTATAACACAGTCCTTTCAGCAGTTCCAGGAAGGCTCCAGACTTTATTTTCACGGTTCCACCACAAAATCGTGCTCGACTAAACCGCGCCTGACTAAACCGCGTTGCTGATGTCATCAACAGGGCGACAACAGCGCGAAGACAGAAGCACGCTGTAAACCCTAAACCTAAAATTAACGCCTAAACCTAACCCCCCTAAACCTAATCCTAAACCTAACCCTAAACCTAATAGCAATAGCAATAGCAGTAGACTTATATACCACTTCATAGGCCTTTCAGGCCTCTCTAAGCGGTTTACAGAGAGTCAGCATATTGCCCCCAACAATCTGGGTCCTCATTTTACCCACCTCGGAAGGATGGAAGGCTGAGTCAACCCTGAGCCGGTGAGATTTGAACCGCTGACCTGCTGATCTAGCAGTAGCCTGCAGTGCTGCATTTAACCACTGCGCCACCTTGGCTCTTAACCTAACCCTAACCCTAACCCTAAACTAACCCTTAACCTAACCCTAAACCTAATCCTAACCCTTAACCTAACCCTAAGCCTAACCATAACCCTTAACCTAACCCTAAACCTAACCCTTAACCTAACCCTAAACCTAACCCTAACCCTTAACCTAACCCTAAACCTAACCCTAAAGCTAACCCTAAACTAACCCTTAACCTAACCCTAAACCTAACCCTAACCCTTAACCTAACCCTAAACCTAACCCTAACCCTTAACCTAACCCTAACCCTAACCCTAACCCTAACCCTTAACCTAACCCTAAACATAACCCTAACCCTAAACTAACCCTAACCCTAACCCTTAACCTAACCCTAACCCTAACCCTAACCCTAACCCTAACCCTAAACCTAAACCTAAACCTAACCCTAAACTAACCCTTAACCTAACCCTAAACCTAATCCTAACCCTTAACCTAACCCTAAACCTAACCCTAACCCTAACCCTAACCCTAACCCTAACCCTAACCCTAACCCTAACCCTAACCCTAACCCTAACCCTAACCCTAACCCTAACCCTAACCCTAACCCTAACCCTAACCCTAACCCTAACCCTAACCCTAACCCTAACCCTAACCCTAACCCTAACCCTAATCCTTAACCTAATCCTAAAACTAACCCTAAACCTAACCCTTACCTTAAGTTGAATCGGCTTGCTTTCAAAGCGCTATTTAAAGCGCCCTTCTTTCTCCGCGCTGGCTGTTGTCGCCCTGTTGATGACGTCAGCGACGCGGTTTAATCGGGCGCGGCTTAATCGAGCGCGGTTTTGACGGGTCACGTATTTTCACCACCCGGGTGACCCTCGAGGACACAGAGAAGCCTCCGAGCGGCCTCAACGGCTCTCTAAAAAAGGATGCAAATGACCAGCCGTCTGCAAGGAGGATAAATCCTTCCATTCCCCACCATCCAGGCAGAGCCGAAGAAGCTTCTCGGAGGAGAAGCGAAACGTCTTCGAAGAATAAAAACCCAGAAAATCCAGTTGCCTCTTGAAAATAGCACTTTTGGGACACCGGGAAGAGAAGACCCACGAAAGCACGGTCCCAATTTCCCGCAGCGTAAAGGAAAGGAAAGATTTTTCCTTCCTTCCTCATGAGGGTTAGTCCCTTGAGAGAGGTTAAAACTCCATGGACTTCAATTCCCAGAATTGCATTAGATACTTCTTTTTTTAAAAAAACGGTTGTAGTTAGCCTTGGCTGTCCTTCAGTTACAGCCGAGGTGGCGCAGTGGTTAAATGCAGCACTGCAGGCTACTTCAGCTGACTGCAGTTCTGCAGTTCGGCGGTTCAAATCTCACCGGCTCAAGGGTTGACTCAGCCTTCCGTCCTTCCGAGGTGGGTAAAATGAGGACCCGGATTGTTGTTGGGGACGATATGCTGACTCTTTAAACCGCTTAGAGAGGGCTGAAAGCCCTATGAAGCGGTATATAAGTCTAACTGCTATTACTATAGTTATATGGGTCATCTCTCAGAACATACACGCCTACAGAAATCTATTCTTATTGTCTATTTAAAAAAAATATCTAGAATTATTTATTTTTCAGCTTTGAAACAATCTTTAGCAATTTTGTTCCCAAGCATTTCATCGTCCTTTCGAAAGGGGGGGGGGAATAAGGATGTGTTTAAAGAAATAAACACATTGGTTGCCAGATGTGGGACGTGGATGTCATTGGCTAAGACACTGAGCTTGTCGATCAGAAAAATTGGCAGTTCGGCAGTTCGAATCCCTAGCACCGCATAACGGAGGGAGCTCCCGTGACTTGTCCCAGCTTCTGCCAACCTAGCCGTCCGAAAGGACGTAAAAATGCAAGTAGAAAAATAGGTACCACTTTTGGCGGGAAGGGAGCAGCGTTCCGTGCGCCTTCGGCATTGAGTCATGCCGGCCACATGACCACAGAGACGTCTTCGGACAGCGCTGGCTCTTTGGCTTTGAAACGGAGATGAGCAGCGCCCCCTAGAGTCGGGAACCACTAGCACAGATGTGCGAAGGGAACCTTTATCTTTAGATTCACACAGACACAATGAGAAGGCAACACTTCCGTGATTTAGATACAGGAAGCAACAAGTCCGAAGAGAGCCTCTGAACATGTGCAGAATGTTTTTGTTGAGGAAAAAGAAATCAGGCCTTTCGCACCCAGCTTTCTAAGCTGGAAGAAGTTAGTTCTAGAATATTTCAGCTCCTGCACCCGTGTTTCTCTGTCTCAGTAACCTTCAGATGGGTGGACTTCAACTCCCAGAATTCCCTAGCCAGCACTGTTGAACTCTGGGAGTTGAAGTCCACCTAGTTGAAAATGGCCAAACATTTCTACATTTTCTACTTTAGAAATTCACAGTTTTTGATCAGAGAGATTGAAAAAAAGCCTGTTAAAATCATTTTGATTTGTTTGACACTTTTGCGTCTCCCCGATTTCTTCTTTAATCTGAAACTTCTGAATTCAGAAGTTGTGGGTGCTTCATTCCTGGATGTCTTTAAGAAGAGACAGTCACTTGTCTGAAATGGTGTAGATATAGATATAGATATAGATACAGATACAGAGACAGAGACAGAGACAGAGACAGAGACAGAGATAGATAGGTAGATAGATAGATAGATAGATAGATAGATAGATAGATAGAGATAGATAGATAGATAGATAGATAGATAGATAGATATAGATATAGATATAGATATAGATAGATAGATATAGATATAGATATAGATATAGATATAGATATAGATATAGATATAGATATAGATATAGATATAGATATAGATATAGATATAGATATAGATATAGATATAGATATTGATAGATAGATATTGATAGATAGATAGATAGATAGAGATGGATAGATGGATAGATGGATATGGATATGGATATGGATATGGATATAGTTATATATATATATATATATATATATATATATATATATATATATATATATATATATATATATATATATAGAGAGAGAGAGAGAGAGAGAGAGAGAGAGAGAGAGAGAGAGAGAGAGAGAGAGAGATATTGATTGATAGATATAGATAGATAGATAGAGATGGATAGATGGATAGATGGATAGATGGATAGATGGATAGATGGATATGGATATGGATATGGATATGGATATGGATATGGATATGGATATGGATATAGTTAGATAGATAGATATAGATATAGATATAGATATAGATATAGATAGAGATAGAGATAGAGATAGAGATAGATAGTTATAGTTATATTATAGATAGAGATAGATAGAGATAGAGATAGAGAGAGAGATAGAGAGAGAGATAGAGATAGATAGATAGATAGATAGAGAGAGAGAGAGAGAGAGAGAGAGAGAGAGGTAGATGATATAGATATAGTTATAGATAGATATATAGATATAGATGTAGATGTATATATTTAGAGATTTAGAGATTTATTAGTATTTGTAGGCCGCCCTTTTCCCTGAGGGGACTCAGGGCGGCTCACATAAAACCAGGGAGGGGGAATACAGACATTGACATAAAAACATATAATAAAATAGTAAGCAACATACATTCATCATTCGGGAGGGGCGGCTATCCTTGTCCCCAGGCCTATATATAGATATAGATATATAAGAACTCCTGCTTGATCAGGGGGCTGGACTAGAAGACCTCCAAGGTCCCTTCCAGCTCTATTCTGATTCTTAGATTCTAATTCTGGAGAAGTGCTAACTATGCACAGCATTTTACATGGGTTTCACACAATACAGGTAACCCTCAACTTACGACCACAATTCAGCCCCAAATTTCTGTTGCTAAGCGAGACGATTGTTAAGTGGGTTTTGCCCCGTTTTACAACTTTCCTGCCATCGTCGAATGAATCGGTGAATCATTGCCGTTGTTAAATTAGTAACACGGTTGTTAAGTGAATCTGGCTTCCCTGCTGTCTTGGCTTGCTGGAAGATCTCCCCCCCCCCCCCCCGCCGGGGCACTGCAACCGTCATAAATATGAGTCAGTGGCCAAGCATCCGAATTCTAATCACGTGATCCTAGGGTCACAAGTGTGAAAAACAGTCATCATAAGTCCTTTTTCCCCCATTCCTGTTGGAAGGTCACTAACTGAATCATTGTCAATCAAAGCCTGATACTATAATTTAGTAGGATGAAAACAGATTATTCTGCCAGCCTATAGATTGTGTGCAGTGCAGCTTCCGGCCACTAGGTGGCAATGTCAGCCTATAGAAGTAAGCATTTTTGGCGCAGATTTTAATGTTTTTAAACCTGCCAATCCAATTTGCTGTCCATGCTGGACTACAGCGGCCATGCTGCCTGTGCATCATGGACTCTGTAGTCCACCCCCTCTACAAAGCATCCAACTTGGAGAAGGCTCAGTTCCCCTCCGTTGCTGTCTTCCTTTGGCTTGCCTTGATGGGGGGGGGGGGGGGGGGAAGGCCGCATCCATCCTTCCCAAAACTCCCAACACAGGGGGATTCTGGGAGTTGAAGTCCAGCCGTCTTCCAAGCCGCCAAACGTGGGAGATTCCTGATCTAGACCAGGGGACAGAAGGGGAAGCTCACCCAATTTGCAAGCTGGGTGAGTGGGTGGGTGGGGAATAGAGCCAGTGCTCTGGAAGATAGGCTCAAAGAGGACCGAAGAATCTCGAACACCGAGATTCGAACACGGGACCGTACCTAACAAAATGAAATGCAACGGTGAGAAAAGGCAGGTTCGACATTTAAGCAAGGAAGAAAACCAAGTGCATAGGGAGAGAGCAGGTTGCATAAACTTAAGAGGTGGGTTCCTATCGGTTCGCAACGGTTCGATAAAACCGGTTCGCAACAGTTCGATAGAACCGGTTCGTCAAATCTACCGAACCGGTTAGAAGAGGTTCCACCAGTGGACCCGGAAAGTAGGCCACACCTACAGAAGAGGTTCCAAAATTTTTTGAAACCCACCACTGGTGGGTGTGTAATGTCCTGCAGTTATCTACGCATTAATCATGATCTAGTGATATTTCCTTACACATTTTAGGGACCTTTCCTTACATCATTGGTGTTTTCTTTCATACTTTTGGATTTCTAATTTCTGTTTCCGTTAGCTGGCAATTGAAATTAAAACCAATCCCACGTGAAAAAGTATTCAAAGCCTTCTTGATTTTAATTGTCAATTTATTTATTCCTGCACATTGTAATATTTATTCATTTACACATCTCTGTTTTTCCACTGTTGTGCAAACCCAATTCCAGCAGCTGCTGACATGTGTAAAATTAAATATATATTATACTCCCTTTCAAATAGCCAACAAAATATTTTCTGGTTTTAATTCCATACCTTGCTTTACGATTGCTTCTAACCCTAACTTCTGAATAGCTACTTGGACTGACCTAAGTACTAATTCATAATTTCGTATCCGGTCACATGGGCGGCAAGCCACCCCCATTTGGTCACATGGGCAGCAAGCCACTCCCATCCGGTCACATGGGCAACAAGCCACTCCCATCCAGTCACACGGGTGGCAAGCCACTCCCATCCGGTCACATGGGCAGCAAGCCACTCCCATCCAGTCACATGGGCAACAAGCCACTCCCATTTGGTCACATGGGCAACAAGCCACTCCCATCCAGTCACATGGGCAGCAACCCACTCCCATCCGGTCACATGGGCAACAAGCCACTCCCATCCAGTCACATGGGTGGCAAGCCACTCCCATCCGGTCACATGGGCAACAAGCCACTCCCAGCCAGTCACATGGGCGGCAAGCCACTCCCATTTGGTCACATGGTCAACAAGCCACTCCCATCCAGTCACATGGGTGGCAAGCCACTCCCATCCGGTCACATGGGCAACAAGCCACTCCCATCCAGTCACATGGGTGGCAAGCCACTCCCATCCGGTCACATGGGTGGCAAGCCACTCCCATCCGGTCACATGGGTGGCAAGCCACTCCCACAAAGGAGGCCACACCCACAGAGTAGGTTCCAACCATTTTTGAAACCCACCACTGCCCCTCTCCCCCAAAGTATGAAATACTTGGAGAAATATTTAAACTGGCAAAACCTGCGTGTATGGCAGGAGTGAAAAAGAGGGCTGTGAAAATAACTACAGACCCCTCACATCCTGGACATAAATAGTTACAACTCCTACCCTCAAAGCGACGCTATAGGGCACTGCACACCAGAACAACTAGACACAAGGACAGGTTTTTCCCTGAATGCCTTTGCTAAAGAATTAACCCCCACAAACTATTTACCGAGGCTTTTACTGTTGTTCTTCTCATCCTTCCTATGACCTCTTCCCTTTTCTGCTTCGGACTATATAGCTCTCCGGCTTGTATCTTTACGATTTATATGGTTTTATTTACTCGTTTCCTGGTAGGATTTGATTGTTGGTTTAGTAACCTGTGACTATCACGAAGTGTTGTATCTCATGATTCTTGGTGAATGTAATTGGTTTTCTTTTATGTACACTGAGAGCATATGCACCAAAGACGAATTCTTTGGGTGTCCAATCACACTTGAGCAATAAAGAATTCTATTCTATTCTACTCTACTCATTCTACTCTATTCTATTTACTGTACTCTGCTCTACTCTACTCTATTCTACTCTAATTATTCTACTCTACTCTACTCTACTCTACTCTACTCTACTCTTCTCTATTTATTCAACTC